>NW_005187586.1:714965-763891 GCF_000239375.1 Pundamilia nyererei
TTTTTTTACGTTACAAGGCACTACAGATAGGATAAACAACCGTAAAGTAAGGACCTAGTTTAGCCCAGCTGTAAAGCATCATGATAACAAGAAATCTATAATCCAGTCTATAATTTAAATCTTTAAACTTACTCTAGACTCTTTGTGGGATTCCTAATTGCCAAAGACACGTTATCCAAAAGCAGAAAACATAACACATGCCACCCCTGTGCTGCTACTCAGCAGGCAAGCCCAAACACATGCACATCACGACGCTGGTTTGACAGCAGCTCTGACAGTTATCCTATCAAGACTGGGCCACAATCAGCGGGCCCATAGGCATATATGAAGGTGGCACTGAAGTAAAACTTCGTCACTAAGATCCATCAGCTACATGGATACTGTTGCTACGCTCTCATCAAGCCTTTACAGACAGCCTAATGCTTTATGAAAATTTAGGTCAGTTCAGCAAATAGTTAATTCAGTGTCTCGCAGACAAAGGGAGTGCCATGTGAGCGAAGAATCGATTCCAACACCAACACAGGTCCACAAAATCCACACAGGCATTAATTCAGAACCAAGAACTGGGTTAGCTCATTTTGGTTTTCATTAGCATCATGTAAAGCGGCCGCAACGCCGCTGAGGCTAAAGTACAGACCTCTGTCTGCACAAACGTCCGTTACATTTAGTGCTCAATCATAAAGACATTATGCGTTTATATATATATATACACACACACACACACACACACACACACATAGACACATTTTAGAAAATGAGCAAAAATAAAATCAGTCAAAACAACAAGTGTCAAGACCCATGGCTAACGTTAGCATCGGCTACTTGGCTGATCATATCGGCTAGCTAATGCCTGGGAAGTTGTAAGACAGTTAAGCGACAGGAAAAATAAAAGTGATTTATAACACTTATCACCGAGCTGGTATTATAAATGAGTTTCCATCTAACAGACCGACCAAGAGT
This sequence comes from Pundamilia nyererei, assembly GCF_000239375.1. NCBI lineage: Eukaryota > Metazoa > Chordata > Actinopteri > Cichliformes > Cichlidae > Pundamilia > Pundamilia nyererei. Next base: position 715,926 of record NW_005187586.1, read on the forward strand.
GTGGAAGACTGGATATCTGACGGCTACACTTTGTTTACGGATAGTCAAGTCACCTCAGCTGGTTAGCCTATTAGCATTTAGCCCTTAGCGCAGACCACGGTAATCGAGTCCGCGACCGTCGGACGGGCAAAGCCCCTACTGCGGCGTACACTTACAGGAAAGGCCCGTATCCTCATTTTGGTGTCCTTCTTGGTGCCGCCTTTGCTGAGATTGGACATGGTTGCCTCGTCCGTGGGCTCCGTATTCACATGAAAGTGTTGTCCAGGGAGGACTGGGCCGACTACTGGTTTATGGAGCAGCCGACGAGCTTTCACCCGACCTCGTAGCTCCGGGTCCCGGCACCACAAGTTTATTGTTGACTGCCAAACACCAAATCCGACAGTTCTTCATACAGCAATGGCGGACTACCTGCAGTTCTCATTGCGCAGAGCTCACGCACTCCAAATCACGCGATGATTCAATTAGTACGAGCGTTTTCTCAACTTTGCTTTGTTTTGAGCTCGTAAATTGCTGATTTTTAATTTTAGAGCAGTGGTTCTTAACCTTGTTGGAGGTACCGAACCCCACCAGTTTCATATGCGCATTCACTGAACCCCTCTTTAGTGAAAAAAAAAAAAATTCAAATTCAAGACATAGATATGTTTTTTATTGGTGCACAAAATGAGCCGTGCATGTCATGGTGGAGGCTCTGCCGAACCCCTAGGGTTCGATCGAGCCCAGGTTAAGAACCACTGTTTTAGAGCATGCATTTAACTGCTACACAGTACTACTGTAGTTTGTTTACTGTACTTTACCAGTGTGATACTAGAGTGAAGTGCAGGCGCAGTGATAAAGTAATAAATAATTTTCAGCCACTGTAATTGTTTTGCTTGAGACTGTATACATAAAATAGATCACTTTATGAAATAGTATGTATTGTTGAAGATACATATAAGTATATATCACGGACACTGCGCTATCATAAGTGCCCAATAGACATGATACGTCCTCTTTTAGGCCTACTTAACTACCTGTTCCCAAAAGTCAATAATTTGCTGTTAAAAGTATTTTGTTATTATTTATTTATTTATTTAATTCGTTTTATTAGGTTTGTGATGCTTTGTAAGATGTGACAGATGCATTTGTGCTGTGATCTGAAGTCTACAGTTGCTGCATGGGTCTTTCCTGGACCTCTAAGTCTAAGACTCGCCTGTCTCATATTCATGAAAGGTGACCTATGATGTTCTTTCCTTATTCTGTCATATATGCACTATGGGGGATTCTCATAATTCCCAACGCTTAGGGTTCAGTCTGCTCCAAGCCATTCGGACAGCTTTTTCAGTGCATGGCCTGTATAATGACTCAGAGAGCAGCTATCTCTCAGGAAGACAGCCCCACACACCTATTGTTCCTTTAAAACAATATTTTTTTGTCTTAATAAGGAAAGCCCATCATAAAAATGTTGTTTTAAAGCAATCGGCTTATGTCAATTCCATTAATAAAAATATAATATGTTTCCTTTAATCAAATTTTTCTTTCTACTATCATACAGAGTTGTGGTCAGAAGTTTACACACACTCATCATTGGTATAATTTTCATGTGATTTTGGGCTTTTAATGATTTATTTGAACTGCTATTTTTCCAGGGTGCAATGATTGCACAGCATTCACCTTTAATCAATTAAAAAAACAAAAAACAAGAATTGGGGTGTACAAGTTTGGATTTATTTTGGATTTTTCTTAAAAAGAATAAATCCTTTCTTAAATATATACATACACCATCTTAAACCTTTTCATAACTGGTACTGCAATTCTACAATTGATTTTAACTTGCCAGTGCTGAGGCCTATTAAATTCTCATTAGGGGTCACGATTGGCTAAAACTGGTAGTTTCAGTTTGCCAGCATATAAAGGATTTATTTTACAGCAGTCACTGGATTGACCAATAGTCAGAACAATGGGAAAGTCCAAGGACTTCAGAGACGATCTAAGAAGGAGAATTACAAAAGTAAGAATGTCTCTTTGAATCATTTCTAAACAACTGAGGATTCCAAGATCATCATTTAAACAATTGCACATCTGTACAAGTTATTCAGATGTGTCATGACTTTGCCGAGATCTGCAGGAAGACCCAAACCCTCAGATGGTCAGGAACCCAGAAACCACCAAGGTTTAAGCCTGTCAAGAACTGGAAACTGCTGGAACGCCAGCATCACTGTCCACTGTAAAGCTTGTACATCACCATGGACTGATAGAGTGCTGACCGTGAAAGAAGTCCCTGCTACAAAGTCAAAATCACTCGAGTGAAATTTGCAGCTGCTCACATGGTCGAGCCAAATGTCTACTGCAGAAAAGCTCTATGGACAGATGAGATAAAGATTGAGCTGTCTCGCTTGAAGAGTTGTCATATATACAGCCAGACTTTTGCCAGAAAGTTGTTGATGGCTACCAAAAGTGTCAAGTTGAGGCGCAACTTGCAAAAGAACATTAAACCAAATATTAGTGGGGTACATGTAGGGATGGGTACCGGTGTCCCACCGGTTCTGACATAAACATAAAGCAGCGCACATTTCGGTGCTTTATTTCGGTGCTTTTTTTCCCTGAGCTGTGATACGCTTTAGATTCTAGCCAATCATTTTACGTTTCCGAGGATAGTAGGCGGGGCCAGGTACGTACGTTCAGTTAGAGCAGAGCTACAGATTAAAAATGTCCAAGGCGAAGCGGTCAAAAGTCTGGCTGTACTTCACAGCAAAAGATGCAAACTCAGCAGCAACAAGTGCTTTAAGCTGATACTGTGATACTGTCAAAGGAGGTAACACCTCAAATCCGATGAAACACCTGGCGACGCATAGCGTTTTTTTTAAAAGCCCAGAAATGCGCCGTATTTGATAGCTTGCTGCGAGACCTCACACCGAGCACATCTACTGCGGGTGGGTTGCCTGTTATGCAAAATCCCCCAAAAACACAAGAGGAGAGTCCTGGCCCCTAGCCCTGCCAGTGTAGCAGAAATGATGACGGATGATGGTGGCAGCAGCCGTTCTTCTCTGCGTGAGTAGCTAATTTACGTTGAGTAGGCTAACCATGTTATTACATTAATGCAGGTAAGGTGAACTAGCAAACATCAACGGCTGTCTTCTTGTTTGATGGCAGATACTCCCTTCACCCTGGCTAAAAAGGCTAAAATAACCAAAGAAAAAGTGGAAAACAGTTAAACATGAGAGGTTTAGGACAAAGTTTGTGTTTTTTCCATTGTTTAAGCCCTGCTTCCAGCCAAGAGTGATACCATATATGCCCCATAGCTGCAGAAAAGGCTAACATTGTTATATTTTTACAAAAAACAGCTGAACATGAGAGGTTTTTGGACCAATTTTGTGTTCTCCATTCTTTAAGCACCGGTTTGAGCACCGTTTGAGCACCAGCACCGTTTCAAAAGTACCGATTTGGCACCGGTATCAGATAAAACATAAACGATACCCATCCCTAGGTACATGTATATGTTTGAGCCTGTATATATACTTTTGAGAAAATTCAAAGTCAATTCAAACTTCAACACCAAATTTTTCATTTTCTTTTTAAAGTTATTAAAGATATTTGTTGTACAGTCATTCAACAGTTAAGAGAAATCATAAAAAGACCCAGATTTACCATGACATTTATGCCTGTGATGAGTCTATGAAAGCTTCTGACCACAACTCTATACAGGAATATCTTCAACTAGGGGCTGATAACATATAATTTAAATGTAATTTCCCATTATAAAAGTATAGCTGTATGAACAAGCTATATAATTTCTATTTAAACTAATGTAAAAACAGGAGAAATGCTAACTACTTTAGGGGTAGATTTTTGTCCTAGGAACCCCTCTGAAATATGTTAGCCTAGCCATGCTTAACCATGAGTCCATGTGGCACAGGTCAACAGGAACAGCAAAGATGCCTCTGTGATGACTAAATCAGTGTTGCCAGATACAAATACACAGCTCCAGACAACATAATACACGTGTGGTGTGCACACACATTTAGAAAGGACAACCGAGAAGCCTTTCACCAGATTTATTTCAAGAAAAAAAAAAGATTTTATAATGTTGCACATTTGCCTACTTCTGAAAATTGTCCTTGTTCAACACGAAGAACAAGATCACCAGCACTCAGAACTCAATGAAACAAATAATTAACAGATGAATATCCTGGATTTATTGGCCAGTATAAGCATCATTTATACATTTCAGATTTGCCTGGGTTATATATTATATGTATATCCCAAACAAACATATAATTTTCTTTCATCCCCTCTGTTAAAGTCTGAGCTTAGGGTTGTTCAAAAAGGGCTTAGCAAAAAAAGAAAAAAGAAAGAAAGAAAAGGAGAACAGAAGGCAACCACTTTAAACACATTACAGAATTGGAAAAAAAAAAGTCCCATTGTAAATAATGACAGACGATCAAGAAACGTTTTCTTTTGAAACGCTTGATATTTACAGCAATTATATTTTTTGCCACTTTTAACAATTATGTCACAGGTGATTGTTACGATGACGTTACGTCACAGGTTCGAGTCCCGCTGCTCTGTGATGATGGGAAATCGATTGTGTTCACAATCCATTGACAATCTGTCATGACGTAGCGGGAAAAGTCAAATATGAACACAGCCCTCGTCGACACTCCAACATTAGAGAACAAAAATATTTTAAGTTCTGTCTGGTTTTTTTTTTCTTTTTTCTTGTGGTGTTTTTATGTTTTCTTTTTCTTTTTCACTTTGCAGCTTGCCAAGAAAGTAGAAAATGTTTGCTTGGCACATTTAGCCCTGACTCTCTAAAACAAACAAACAAAAAGGACAGATACACAATCGTGATAGAAAACTGAAGCATTTTAGGATTAAAATTGTCACACTCCATTGATTTGTGTTTCTTTTCTAAATGGAAACATCATGATCTAACACTTAAAAGGCTTTGGCAACTCAGACCTAAAGCAATAATTTAACAAGAGGCATAGGTATTTACATAGGAATCTATGCAGTGTCACAGAGGCAGACAATTTATATTGCACATGGAAAAAAAAGACAAGTACATGTGAAACGTTGGTTTTGAAATAACTGAAAAATAAAACAAAAAAATGAGAAAAAGAGTTCAAGAAAGAGAGAGTGGCTCTTATACAGACACGTCTGTACGCCCTTTAGAAGCTTTGCAGCAAAACCATCTCGTCCACGGCAGATCAAGCACTTCCATCGAGCGAGCGCTGATGCATATCCCAATCTTGGTTTCACACATACATCACACCACTTTTAGAGGCGATTAACCTTCCTCACTAATAGCTCCTCACTAATTGTCTTCAAAAGGATCCCATGAGGGTTCATAAGGTACTTTTCAAAGAGAAATCCTACATTTGTAACCTGCGATTTGAAAAAAACTGAAAAGAAGCTTTCATCTTCTTCCATTAACATTATCGGGGCAGCATAAAAGGAAAGGGGGGAGAAGAAGGAAGAAATTCTGGTAGATCACTCGAGGTTTGTGTCAGCCTCGTTTCTGTAGAGCTGCACCGAACATTTCTCTCTCTCACCCACGTAGACGCTCGTGCCCATCCACACATTCACTCATCCCCCGCCCCCTCCCCGTGCAGCCCACGTGCAATGGTGTCCACTTTCCCTTTGTAACTATTCAGCGGTTTTCCTCACATTGCTCTGCAGCATTTCCTACTTTAAGCATCGTAAGGTAAAACTGAGCAATAGCGTACTGTAACATAAAAATCCAGTCAGGTTTTCTATGAGGCACAAGCTGAGAACATAATTTCTGACGCTTCCTTTGGAGTGCAGCGATAGTGAACCGCTGGATGGTTCCAAGAAAGAGTAATTTTGTGATGGCTACATCTCTAGTTTCTTTAAAAAAGAAAAAAAAAACCCAATCTGGATGCACTGAGAGCTGAACAAAACGCTTTTATGTCTGACTGGGACACCCGAGGGTGGCTGTGCAGATAAAATAGAAAGAAGTGAAATGACGATTGTGACATCTGAGGTTCTTCACACGGGTATTTCACAGATATACATCTTCTCAGCAGATCATTCAGTCAAACACGTCGATACTCACGCTATCTCTATAACAAATATACAACATACATACTAAACAGACTCTTTATTTCAATTTTTATATATTAAAAGCTCTAAGAAAGGCAGCAAAGATGCGCAATAAGGCAGATCCATATGACACACTCGATGACACACTCTACTCTGGCACATTTGCACTTACAGATGAGATGGATCTTTTAAAGGGATTTGGTTACTCTTTACCTAAAGTGGGTTCATGAGGACGTTAGTTAAGAACAGAAAAAAATGACCTAAATGAAGAGGAAATGTGACAGATGGAGGATGGTGAGAAGAATAAAATGGGAGTCTTTTGGGTTAAGTGTTTAATGAAGAAGGGTCAGGGATCAGTGACTCTGTCATTAATAAGTGATTGTCAAATTGTCCCCTAAACACCTAAAAAAAGCAAGAAGTGAATCACTAAAAAGAAACAAAAACTCCCCGTGCGTCTTGATGGTCATGAATTTATTATTACACATATCCTGAAAAGCTGTAACTAAAATGTGTTGAGACGGAGTGGAGATGGAAATGGAAATGGAGTGCATTCATTTCTTAGTTAATGGAAAAAAAATAAACACTGACCCAGATAAAAGGAATAAAACATGAGGTGTCCATACAGCATGCATTCATAAGCATCAGGTGAGGGCTATGGCAGCTGCTTTAAATCAATATAAGCTTTTATGACACATTTTACAGAAACTATAGCACTTTCATCTCACTGTTACATGTTGAAGGTAGTCTCTGCTGTCACAATGAATCTTTTCCGCCCCCCTCGATCTTGAGACAGTATGTGCATGTACATATGTGTGTCAGTGTAGCTGTGTGTTTTTACAATCTTAATCAGGATCAGTACTGTATGAATGAGCTTGTGACTAGTGGTAAAAACCTATTATCCCGGTATAGCTGCTGAAATAGACAAAGTCACCACCTTCTGCCATCTTCAGCCGGAGACGTGTGGCTCCAGCACTCGTTTCAGATCGCTCGTCTGATTCAGTTTGAAACTTTTGTCCCGTCCTGTCTGGCCTCCTAAGCATCTAAGTGGTTGACAGCAGAGAGAGACCTGTGACTCTTAGGTCACTAAAAAGGTATCCTCAGCCTCTTACGGGACCATGGAAAACTCGACGAAAACCGTCCGCGGCCTGCTGCCGTCACTGACCCCTCCCTCCTTCTGTGTCGTCGAGGCAGCCGTTGAGGCAGTGGTCGTCACTCCCAAAAGCGCCCTGGGCCTGCAGCAGCTCGTATTCCTGGTCCAGGAAGTCGAGGCTGTTGTTGCTAGGCAACCCACGGATGGTGAACTTATGGGACACTTTGGTCCACTGCTCACGGTTAGCCGCCACCCTCTCGTACAGCTCGGTGGCCCCGGGAAACAGTTCAGACAGCAGCCTGAGAAGACAGGAGGCAGCAGGTGGTGTTAATTTTAGGCCTACACATGATTGCTAATGAAGAGTCCTCAATGTCCCAGTCTGAGAGTTTGTTCAATTAATGCCACTCTGAATGAAATGGATTAATCATTCATATAATTATTGTTTTAATTTTATTTATTTAACGTCATGTAATGATTTGAACTGTGCTATCGGGTATTTAATCATCCAGTAACTGGCATTTTGATTTTTCACAGCTTGCAGTCACAGCACATTATCAGAATAAACTGTATATATAGACAATGTTAGTGGCCAAAGTGATGTCAATCACTGGTTTTTGAAGTCCTGTTTTCAAGCTTCCACTTTAAGCATTATGTGTTTGTTTGGTTGCTTTTTCAATAACCAGATGTCAGGTGCCAGGTCTGGGTCTGACCTAGAATCTGAGGATCATGTGTGCTCAAATGGTAGCAACCACAGGTGGTATAAAAGTCGTCACCCTTTGGTTTTTCAGATCCTGTTCTGAAACCTCGAGATGAGCGTTTGCCATCGCCATCTTCATTGATGATGACTTGTGTCATTAGCTAACAAGTGTGTGGTTCATACCACCTCCACTTTGAAACGTAATATGAACAAGATTTACATAACAGACTTCATTTGTTATTCAATGAGAGCAAAAACCAGTTACCGAGCCCATAAAATCAGCAGAAAAGTGTTTCAAGAGGTCAAGATAGAAAGCTGATTTCCAACACACTTCTATTAGCACGGAAAGCTTTTTGCAACCAAAACTAAACCCATCTGGTGGCCTTCAGATAAAATGCAGCTTTAACCTCCAAAGACCCGAACTCTTCCACGTCATGCATTTTAAATTTGTCTTTGATATTTGGGCATATTGGGACCCGATGAATGTAAAAACAAAGAATTGCCTGATTTTTTTTTTAACCTGATTTTTGTTTCTAAGAAAAATGAGAGCCACATATGAGGATATTTGCTTCAAATTTTGATACAACAGTAGCAGTATAATGTCCTCATAAGTGGATATCAGGCCCCTGTAGCGCAAAATTGAGTATTTTGGTCCAAATAACCCAAAATGTGATGTCCACATATGTGGACGCCAGGTCCTAGGAGGTTAAGCCACTAGGCACATTCTTCTGACCTAGAAGCTACATCCATGCTTTATTCTATCTGTCTTAGTGACTTTTCAGTCACCAAGTAGTCCTGCTTCATTGTTTATTTCACTCTTATAAAGACCCCGACCGCTCACAAAAGAGATGGCTGCCCCTCCCCTGAGCCTGCAGGGGAGTTCTTACTACTCGCTCATGGGGATCGTCTGATTGTTGGAGTTTCTGTTGTACACTGTAGTGTCTTTATGTTGAGGAAAAGTGCCTTGAAGTAACGGTTGTTGTGATTTGGCACTATATAAATATACATATATCAACTGAATTGAACTCCTGCGACCATAATTTACAAATAAATATCATGCTGTATTCAACAAAACATGAAATGAAACAGCAGAGTCGCCTCCCCTGCAGGCCATTAGAAGGAATGGCAGGTATGAGGCTGGCTTCACTTTTCAGACGTGTTTCTCTATGATTATCACTTTAAAGGTCTATATATTGCAAATGTGATGCACTTGCTTATTTAAATTTACTGAATTTAATTGACATTAATTTCAAACTGTTAATTTCGACGTAATGAATTTATCTACCTTTATCTGTTCTTGCTCCTTTAAATGAGTTACTTAGATGCTCAAATGTCCACCAGATAGTTTTAAAAATTTCAACCGCAGTAAAAAACAGTGCTGATGAGAGTGAATGCCAAAACAATCAGCCAAAAGACTCCAGAATCAGGGGATAATTTGTACATAATCTACAGTTTTGTTTTAAGCAACGTTTCAAACGAAATCCTTTGTGTGATAAAAGGACCAAAACAGATCCAATAATGAGTCTGTGCTGCTTTCAGGTTTTGTACGCACTTGTAGATCGGCATGGCGATATGCTCCATGAAGCTGATCTGCAGTTCCGGTATGTACGCTTTCTCTCTGTCCATCATCTCACTGGGCCTGTTACCCATGGCTTTTTCCTGCAAACAGACGTTAAGCTATGATTAATGACCTCAGTCAGGCGTACAATAACACACTTTCACCACATGTTACTATTTTCACATGTCATTTAGCAGTTAGCGTACACTAAAACATACCAGATCTCCTTGAGAGAAGAACTCTTTATAAATCAGCTCCTGTAGGAACATAGCAGCAGATATTTGAAAGTCTTAACATGTGTCATATTTATAGAGACATCGTTATGTATGAAATTTAGTTTATTTGTCTTTTATGCAAACATTTTATGCTGTTACCTGCCATAAACTGCAAGTCACTTCTATTAAAGTTCAATATTTGGTGTGATTGGGGTTTTTCACTGATAGAAATGCGTTCTCTTGCTATTGAGATGATAATGTATCAACTGAGCACTGTAAAAGCCAATAAAGTCTTCCACAGAAATGTGCTATTGGTTTTGAAAACAAGGATTTACAGTTTATTTGCTTTAGGTGTTTGGAGATTGAGGGTGGAGGATTTGGGGCAAGGTTTACGGGTTTGGTGGTGGAAAGGGGGCAGGCCAAGATTAAACATAATCCTAAAATGGAGTGCGGTTTCTCAGAATAGAAAATAATGGAATACAGCTCAAAGGTTGTTTCCAGCTGTACAGCTTTGCATCTCATAATCTCCAATGTCCTAGAAATGGGTCAGTTTCACTGTACAAACACTGTTAATTAGAAATCTTTAGTCGTGTTGCAAAAAGATGAAACAGAAACGTCTTTCTCCTGCAAATCAGCAAACGCAGCATGAACCCGATCACACTAAAGCCTTTTCTATTTTCTTCCTACTTAGAATAAACTGCTACAGTGAGCAGTTTACTAGGTCAAAATAATTACAGCTATTACTTCCACTAAGCTTTTGGAATTTGTACTGCAGTAATACTGAAATATTAACAGTCTTAACTGAATTAAACACATTAATACAACATTTTTGCTACAAATGGCAAGTTCTAGTAAGTATGTGGTAATGTTTCACATATACTGGTGCAGAACACAAACTGACAGCAATTTTGCGTGTGGTTTTCCAGCCCTTGGTTTGGTCTGACAGGTCACACGAAGTCATCAACAGGCACAGCAGCAGGGAGTGGTGGGTACGGCTTTTTGGATTGTATCCATCTGAAAAACACACAAAACGCATCGCTCTGCGTTAACAGCATTTCAAGCACTGTTGCTGCCTTTCATCTAAGAGGAAAATCACACAATTCCAAAGCAAAAGTGCTTCAAACTCATTGCATAAAGTTCATTTTAGTCTCCAATATGCATAATGATAGAAGTGACAATAAAAGAAGGTCACAACAGGATGTTAGATAAGCAGACTTTGCGTGTTTGGTAGGCAGAAATGATTTTCCAGTGCCTATTAACACTCTACACATTCATTCAGTATTCTACTCCATGATTGACAAGTCACCTGTTCTAGAGTGTGAGAAAGTTGCTAACTCATTTAGTGGTTTTTAATGTCCTTGAATTGCTTTAACGGCTCAAAATTGTTTCCACGGAGGAGACATCCACTCAGGATAACTTATAATTGGTTGCATTCAAGCGTAACAAACCACTGGCCTGGAGGTTACAGCCAATTACATTGCATAAGAGTGTAAGCAACTGTCTTTTCTAAAGGGTAAATAGTCCAATGAAAGTGGAGGATTATTAAGAATGTCAGAGCTGAATGTTGCAAGCGTGAACTCAGATCTCTGCAAAATAAGTCAGTTCATGAAAAAGAAGCAAGTCATAGTGCAGAGGAAAATGGGTTGTCTGTCTGTCTATGAGCGATCTTTCAGCTCAGCAATGGATAATTGTACTGAAACGGTGAATTTCTAATGTTCTATATTGTTTCGTCTCCCTTGTGAAATCAGGCCGCTTTAATCTAAGGAGACGTAAAAAGAAATATTGCTTTGCTTTCAGTGTGAATCGACAATCAAAACCGAGCCTCCTGGAGCTGTTCACGGGTGTGAGTCTAAAGCAACTGCAGAGACGTGGCTGCGCATACTGAACATGTGACATGTACCATCAGACATCTTCTGCAGATCCTTGAAAATGCGAAGGTGGTGAGCAAGGTCCGTGGCCAGAATTATGTCTCTCATTAAATCCAACATGCGCTGGTAGTCCTAGAGACATAAAAAATCATCGTTAGCTTGCAAAGGCGGTGATAGAAGCAAATGAAAATATGAAATCAGCGAGAGATTGAGAAAAAAGAAAGTTGTTGAAATGCACGAATGGAGAGAGGGTTTGATAATTCACCTTCCTGGAGAACTTCTCAAAGATGTTGCAGCCATGAGTGTTCAGAATAGCGATGGCCTGGGCAAAGTGATGTCTCTGGCGTGGCGAATAAAGCATAATGACAAAACGTGTTAGAAAACAGTGACTCTAAAGTGACTAATGCTGCAATGCAAAAGGCAAAAACCAATTTAAATTCCTCACATTGCCTCATCGCTGCTGCAAAAAAATGTCATGATTGATTTTGGCCACTAGATGTCCTAGCAGAACACTACATTAGCAGCTCTCAGATAATGGCATTCATTAACTATGAAGGAGCAAGCCTATACCAGTAATCGCACAATCTTATCGTCTCTGTCATAGGAAATAAAGATTTACACAGTCAGTGCGAAAACTTTGAGAGACTTTACCTCCATCACAGATCCCTCTGAGCTGTAGAGAGCAGCCAGCACAGATTGCTGGAAACATAACAGACACACATTTGAAACACAATCCTTTTAGCATGCGCGGCACATTGATTCAAATCAACATCCTCCAATAAAATATAGCAGTGTTTTCTTTTTAACAGGAGATGGCAGCTCTCAATTGAAAAAATAAATAAATATATATATATATATATACAGAAGCTTATCAATGATCGATTACTTTTGTCTTATAATGTGTGTCTGATTTAGGTTTGTGCCTGATTAGAGTGTAGCAGGGCGACACGCTTCTAATCACCTCGTGATTAGACCCTGATAAAACCGTGCAACCCTCGCTATTACCCGGGATGCTTCATCTCGAGCATTTAAAGTAAAATTTTCAACATTATCATAACTCCCACTGTTGTTGTCATGTTAAATGAAATAGTTTGTGCGTTCCTTCCTGGCTTTTGTCAGGCGGGGAAAGTGATTCACAAATAACATCCCCCTAACGTTTGCTTTTTAATTTATTCATATGTTTTTTTTCTTTTTCATTTACAGTAAACAATACATACTAATACAATATTGTTAATGCAGTAACCACTATCATTTACTGCAATATCTTCTCTTCTTCTGTCTCTTATCTCCTCTTATTGTGTTCTTTCTCTCTCAGTCTCATCTGAGTGGTTAGTATCTGGGCAGAGTGGATCTGCAGTCCTCTGGGGATACTCAGGAGCGGGCAGTTTGGGAAGGCAGGCCAGGTCACCGTTCCTACCCTGTTAAATACACGCTCTGTATTTGAGAGGATAGGAAGCCCAAATAAACAGGCCAAATAATTGGAAAGATACCACTTGTATATACCATAATAATAGATATAAGTTAAAATTACTGAACTCATATATCCAAAAATGAAAAATGCCAAAAAGGCATAAAATTATATTTTTGTGGCACCAAGGTGATTCCTAAAGAGGACACATTGATGCATCTGGCCTTTTGCTCATCCATCTATCCATCTATTTATCTCAATGGATCATCCATCAGTCATGGATTGGTTTTCACACAGCCCAGACCTCAACATTATTGAAGCAGAGTGGGATCATCTTGACAGAAACATCCAAAGAAGAGCTTTAAATGTCCTTTAAGAAGCCTGAAGAACTATTCTCGAAGACGACTAAAAGAAATGAAAAGACTAAGATAGTTCATGGTACCACGCTGGTACCTATTTTTTGTTACCTTCCTTGTGGGTTTGTATATATTTAGCTGTCATTTGTATGATTATTTTCCTTGCTCTAATTAGTATTTAGTTTTCTATTTATCAAATAGCTGCTTTAGTTGAATTCACTGTGTTTAAGAGTTCAGAAGCCTCGTCTGTTTGTGGTTTCCTTTTAGGATTTATTCATTTTTATTCACATGTTTTATTCATTATTAAGATGCCAAGTTTTCAGTTGTTATTAGTTTTTATTGTTACCGTTGACGTTGCTTTTAGTTCACGTTTCACGTTCACCTTTCTACGTTCCTCCGTCTCGTCCGCCGATCTTCTCTCCGTGTCAGACTCATTCTATTCCATCCATTGTGTTGTGTTGTGTCACACTTCCTGTTTTCTGTGTCTTGTGATGTGTTTACTTCCCCATCTCATTATATTTGTTGGCTTCAGCTGTGTTAGTACCTGCTACCGCTCCTCTCTATATCAGGTGTGTCTCTGCCCCCCTCTGTTAATTGCAGCTGTGTGTACCCCAGTGCTGTACCCCAGTGCTGTACCTCCCTGCTCAGAGCTTCCCTGTATCTCCTAGTGTTTTTGGATTACTTGCTCATTTCCCTGGTTTGTTTACTTATTATTGTGTTTATTTTCCCTATATCAGCTTTTGGACTGAATAGAAGATTAAAAACATAATGCATTTTTTGTCTGCATGCATAAAGCTGCAGTCCTGCTTAGAGCCTTGTTTATTTTTCTATTATTTTGTATCATTCCTACTGCTTTCTAATAAAACAAAAGCAAAGTATGTGCTCTCACCGAGGCCACTTGGAAAGAGTTGTTGGTGCCACGGTGGTCCAGATCATGGCACATACAGGACACAAAGAGCGCTAATATTTCTATATCCCTAGAAGACAGCAGGCATAGAAGAATCATTTTAAATACAAATGATATAAAACATCATTATAAAGTCTTTTGAGACTTGTGTACTCACTCGAGGTAGTTGGACAGCCCTAGGTTTTTGTAGAGCAGGTAGCAGAAGTGTGAGACGGAGAAAGCGTGCATCCAGTTGTGGTAGGGAGGGTCTCTGTAGCCTTTCTTCACCATCAGACAGAACCTGGCACCAAGGCAGCAGTTTAAAAACACTCTCATGACTTTTTTTTCCAACATGTAACTCAGTGGTAGCCCTGGAAATTCTCATTCACAACCCATCTCTCCATCAGCTTTAAAAAAACCCAAACCTGATTGAAGATTCTGCTACAAGCTTACAACGCAATAATACATAACAATGTAGCCAGAGAATCATTAATAAATAAAGTAAATATTCTTTATTTAAACAGCTGATGGAAAATGATTTAAAGCACAGGCTCTTAAACACAGCATATAAATTGATGGATGTCAGACCTGGCGAGCGTGTGCATGTCGATCTTATAGGTGTTGATGAAACCCATGTCTTCAAACATGCTGAGAACGCACTGCAGACACACAACAGGAGAAGTTACATCAGATTTTGTTCTCTTTAAATCTTTGTGCTGACAGCATTCAGACACACTCTCTCTCTCTCTGCTTCTTACCATCGGCGTGGTGTCATCGGGAAGGGAGCGCGGCGTGCACGTGAACTCTGCGAAGCACGGGTCAATCTCGTTCACCGGGTCGATGCCAGATACCAGCAGCTTAGTCACCTCTTCCTCTGAAACCTGCCACAGACTCATACTGAATCATACTGAGTAAATAGCATGGACACTGTCAGTAAATGCTGCGCGTCGCTGTGCGAGAGTGAGTTTGTGGGATGAAGAGATGTGATTTTACCTTCATATGGTACATCATCATTTCATTGGCCAGATGGGATCTGAACTGAGCCTCGTGGACTCTCTTGTAGAGCAGAGACTGGAGGAAGAACCGGCACATTAAAACGTTGCTAATTCATTTTTTAGTAAGAATGAATTCATTATATTATCACGATAACTGGACAAAGACAAACAGAAAGAAATTAAATTAGATGTTTGTGATATAAAGTAATAAAGTTCAGTGAAATATTATGTTATCAGGATCTCCTACTTATGATCGATCTTCCAGCTGGAACCATATTTTGCTTTTCATGGTACCACTGACTACATGCTAGTGAGAGATGAAGTTCTATTTTATTTTGAAAGTATGTTTGTGGGTGGCTGTGGCACAGAAGGTAGAGCAGGTTAGAGGTTCGATTCTCCCTGTCCTTATGGTCTTTTACAGAGTTTCCTCCAATGCATCCACTGATATAAAATCATTTATGCATAGAAAAAAGTGTGTGGATGAGGCAAGTAGTAAAAAATGCTTTGAGTGCTCAGATACAGTAGAAATGCACTAAATAAATATCTTTGGATGCACTGAAGCAAAAAATCAGGTGGTTAACAAGAGGTATGATGTCATTAATAAAAAGATAAATTATCCAGATTTTTGTTTTGGCCTTTCGTTCACACACAAAAAGCATTTTGATCTCTGAAAACTGACCTACAGGAAACAAACATTAAGGTACAACAGCCACTATAAACATATGTTGCAGAAAATTATATTTGATTTTCAGCTTTTGCTCCTGCTTCTGATTTTTGATGTCAGACTGTGCGCCGTGTTATTGTTTGTAGGCCTCTGAGTGGCCAACATTTCTATATGATCAGGATTTTATCGCCACCTGTTGCTTGGGCATGATCTCGTTTTGCATTTTCATGTGGACAAAACAGTGGTTGTATGGATTGTTTTTCTTTAATGAAAGTGAAAAAAAACCCCTAAAACCGTGGACGTGTGGACGTAGCCCAACTTCTATGGCTGAAAAACATGTTTAGCTGCTTTGAAGGAAACTCTTAATCCTTTTCAGCTTTCAGTTTGCCAACCTTCGTGTCTGCTCTTCTGGCGCCTCTCTGTTTGTTTTCTGAGTTTTGGCACCTTTCAGTTTTTCCCCGTTTGTTTTTCCTCACTTGGACTTTCGTATTTTGTTTGGGCTTTTGTCGGATTATCCGGAATATTCTTCACCGCCTTTTTCCAAGCACATCGAAGCCATTTTCAGTTGTCTCACCAGTTTGTGATTGCACACATATGTTTGTTACTGCTTTTACATTCACATTCAAATGGTAAACCTGTGATTCATGATTAACAAGCATGTTTTAATTTTCGTGGGTTTTTCACAGCCCTACGTCTGGCCCCCGCTTTACCTTTTAGTACATGAGGGAGCTTTTTACAACCCTGAGAGTACTCTACAGCACGATACTGGGTGAGATCTGATGAATAATATATCTGGCTGTGCTTTAAATCATTAATTAGTGGCCTCGAAAGCAATTATTTTTTTTTCTATCAAATATGTTTATAGTTTGTAGATAACCTATTAAGTACCAGCAATCATTCAGAGGTCACACTCTGCAGGAGCTACTCAACATGAAGTGACTCTGTTTATTAGAACGGGAAGACATTTTCTTTTATCTGAGATCAGGGTGGTGAAGGATGAAAAAGACAATATTTCAACAGATTTTGTGGGCGATAACAAATATATCTCTCCTTGTTTGTTCATCACTATTATCACAGACGTCTTCATAATCGTCTCTGTGAGCCGCGCACAGCTGTTCAGCTGGAAGTATGTTAATAAGTTCAGTTTGCAGCAATCATACAATGCCAATGAACTGCACCACGAAAGCCGTTCACTTCCATCTGACTGAATCTCCTTAAATTTCCCTTGAGACTTTCCTCTTCTCTGCCTCGACTGAGCATTTCACTCCCGCTGAGCTGATCTCATCTCGCCGGGACGGGATCAATCTTTCTGACATCGTCAACTATTTTGGGGAGAGACTCCTAATGATGGATATACTGTAAATGCTAAACTCACTTATATTTGCATCATTATAAGGATGCATGGAACTTGCAGAGATTACATTATTTAAAAATGAAGCTGACTTATTGACCGAGAGAGTCAGTGTGTATGAAGATGAATTGTATAGCAGTCTGGATTTATTCACTGCTGCTCACAGAGATAATAAGAGGAAGTTTGGAAAGTGAGAAGTTATAAAATAATAGTTACTGGAATTAAATTATTTCTGCTCACATGCTCATGTATGTGTGTTACTTCTTAACAACTTTGTCTCTTTGATTAAAGAGAGTTAGAAGAGACTCACATGGGCAATGCTGATGCCACAGTAGATAGAGAAAGCTGTCGCCAAATCCTCATCGAAGCGGTTGAACCACGGCCCATTCATCTTATTCACCAACTCAGCGACGCCGATGACTTCTGGAAAACGGAAGATTTAAAGAGGAAAGGGGTGAGGAGAAGAGGAAGGTGGAACAATTAGGGAGGAAATGATTAAGCAGGAAGAGGGGCGAGAGATGCAGGGATAGATGGAGGCGGGTGAAAGTTGATGAAGAAAAATGGAGAGTGGAAGAGGGAGCGACAAGGACGAGAAAATGAGGCACAAATGGCAAAAGTCAACGTCGAGTCAAAAAGGTCTGCTAACTTGAATTGATTTCACGGTGGAGTCAAACCTAATTGCACATAAAAAGCTCTGAAATTAAAATGTTAATATGATCCGCAGACAGCTCCTTTTTTTACATGGAGACAAATGACACTGACTGCAAAGCTTCTCTGTGGATACAGCAGAAACCATTAGGCAGCAGCATCAAAATAGAGAAGAGGTTTCTGAAAGTCTGGAACACAGAAGATGGTCTAAAGTGCACGTTATACATGTAGGACGTGATGTAATCTCTCTTTGTGCTATTCCGAGAATGAAGCTCCACTTAAAAACAAACAAACAAGAGGGCAATATTGCACTAAATATGATGTTTTTAAATCTGGTGTAAGTTGCTTAGCTTTTATACAAGTCTCAGAGAAGATACTTTTCTGTTTTTGCACGACATCTATTACAGTTCTTCTTGTTTGTTGGGTTTCTTGTGAAATAATGCTGGTCTGGTCTCGGGGACCAGTTCAGCACCTGCTCTCTTTTATTGTCGCTCTTGGAAAATGTCCAAAATGTTTTTTTTGGTTTTTTATACTGAAATAATCAAAGATTTCCCTGAAAACATGTCTAAATGGCAGTAAATGTTGCTTCATATTGATATTTACCCTTCATAATTAAAAGTTCCTTTATAGATGTGTACGTTGCCTACACTAGTGCACGCTAATGCGCCCCCTTTTCCAGTAAAGGTATTGGTTTTTGAACTGTTCACTGATAACATCCATGTACATGATCTCCAAAAATATTTTCATACCAAAGGAGAGGTTTCACGTCAGCCTCTCTTAACTTTTTTTCTTTGCGTCACAGAGCTTTAACTTGGATGCTCTGATGGTTTGCATTTGCTGGTTTACAGAAGCCGTCCTGATCATGTGTAGTAATATTCACTACAGAATCACGTACATCATGTTTAATGCAGTGTTGCCAGAGGGCAGCATACCAGAGCTACTCAGTAATGGTTAAAGTCTTGTCCTCTGCAAAAAGAGCTTTGTCTCAATTCCCTGCATCTTTTAATTATATTAATCACTGTATGTGACAAATTCCCCAAATTCTCTGGAATAATTTGCCCTTCCCTGAGTGTTGAGACCCTCCCCATATTTACTTGTAAAAGACTCTTTGGGATGTTTTTTTGTTACACACAGTCCTGTTACTAATTACCCTAATGAGATGTGAGCTGTTCTGCCAGGTGTCTTGTTTTTAGCATTACATTATGTTTAAGGCTTTTGATCCTCTTGCCTGAACTGTTTTGAAATGTGCTGCTAACCTCCAATTTCAAACAGGCTTTGAGCTGTTGTCAAATTGAATTACATAAAAATGTTCTGCATTCTGCTTTTATCAACATTTTACACATAGTTCCCACTTTTTGGTACACAAGGTTGTATATTTTGCATGATTTCATCAGGAAATCCCTTTGTGTTGAACTCACTGGTATGAAATGAAAAGTCCAAATGTGTGTGTTCATGCATTGTTACCGTTATTCTCATCTTTGATGGGGAAGCAGAGGATGTTGCGAGTCCTGAAGCCCGTGCTGTCATCCACCCCACGATAGAAAAGAGGATGAGAGTAGGCGTCCTTAATGTTCAAAATCTGACCAGTTGTCGCCACGTGGCCGGCAATGCCCTGATCGGCTGGGATGCGAAACTCATTCTGTGCTCAGACATGAAGACACACACAGTCTTGTCTTTACTTAACAGCTCACAGGATAGGGAGACAATCAGCAAGTGTAATCATATAAATATCTTGGAACCATAATCAATGAAAACCTGAATTTTGATGAGAATTACAAATTGGTCTGGAAAAGGGTCACAAGTGCCTTTACTGCCTTAGGAAACTTACTCATTTCCACATTGACTGAACAATTTAACTTCGTTTTATCGTCCTTTTATTGAGTCTGTTTTATCTTTTTGTTTGGTGGCATGGTTCGGTCAGACCTCTGTTGCAGAGAAAATCTGACTGAATTGGATAGTGAGATGGTCCAGTCGTCTGATAGGTGAGTCACAGCCCTGTTTAGCCTCCCTGTACACTAAACAGGAACAACGGATGGCTTTATCAATTCTTAATAATGGTTCCCATCCTCTACAGGGTGAATCTCAGCTTCTTCCCTGGGGACGGAGCTTTCTAGTTCCAAGATGCAGGACAAAGTGTTATAAAAACAGCTTTGTCCCCGCTGCCATCACTGAACTCAATAAGAACGGTTTTATTTGATTTCATCTTGTCTAATTAACAAATATGTGTCTGTCAGGTTTCATTAAGTGTGTGTTTAGTGATGGGATGCTAAATCCTCTCATTTTATTGTGGTGTTCCTCAAGGCTCTATGCTTGGCCCACTTTTGCTTTCAATATATATGCTGCCTCTCCACCGTATCATTCAAAAGACTGATTCTAATTACTTTAAAGCTTTTAATGGTTTGAATTACATGAAGGACTCATTAACATCTATGTGCCTGGGCACTAACTGATACCAGTGAATGAGGTTCTGCTGGTTATCCTGAGGTCTCTTGTAAAGAAAGGTTAGCGGGCCTCATCCGTCAGAGCTCCAATTGTGATCGGAATGACATCAGAACCTTTTGAGTCTTTTAAACCATTTTTTAATCGTAAAGTTTTTATGAATGTCACAATGTTGGTTTTAGTATACCTGTATTTCTTATTATTTGTCTTGTTATTTGGCTTTTTTTTTTTTTTAGATGTTTAACTTTTTTCCTGTGATGCAATAAAGTTTATTATTATCATTATTATTCCAGTATGTAGATATTTGTTCAGTGTACTTTGATAATTCTCCCTGTTATAATTTCCTGTTACTCCCTGTTGCCAAATTCAAGACAGCCAAAAAAGTCTCCATAAATCTTAGACCATTAGGCCACGGTGCAGCTGTGCACTGTCAGCACAGTCATGCTAAGTGTTTATATGTGTGTTAAATTAAATGCTTGTTTGCCGTACCTCCTCCTCACTGACCACACCACCATCAAACACCTTTGCCACCAGCTCATGGCTCACACGATCCAGCAGGAACACCGAACAGCTGCAGAAACAGTGAACGTCAGATTTCGAGGGGTAAGAGACAGAACGGAGCACAGCTGAGAACATTAGAGAGTTTTATCTCGTTTCATCTCAGGTCATTTTGTAACTTATTAAATGACGCAAGTCAGTTAAGAACAAATTGCCTAGATAGCCTTTGCAAATGGAGATAAAGACATTCACACTATGCACAGACACACATGCACACACTCTTTCTGTCTTTCATACACGCACACTGATAAATCCCTTTGAAGATGAATCAGAGGGCTTACATCTCTGCATCACTGAGGTTCCTGGCCTCCACTATAATTTCCTGTAACAGCACTGACACATCATCTGAAAGAATCAGAGAGACAGAGAGGACGGGGGGGAGAACGAGAGAAAAAAAGAAGGATGAGAGAGGGAATTAAATGGAAAACAGAGGAAATTATAAGGGGACACAGCAAAACCCAGATAGACAGAAACAGAGATTACAGTACGAGTACCGGTGGATCCGCCACACAAGCTGATAAGAGCTTTTGTAATCAACGCTTCAGTACAGTGAGAGGCAATTTGCTCTACCAACAGATCAATTTTTGTACCTGCAATCACGATGCCATCAGTGCTTACAGCTCGATAAGAATGGAAATACCTCCACAGATAGATGGAAATTATAGGAAAGAAAGGTGGACCCATAATTTTCAATGCCCTTTTGATTTTATGACAATGATCACCTTAAGGGTCGCTAATACCTCATTCAATTATGTGCACCATTTGTTTCACAAGGTGATCACTTCAATTAATGCAAATTGCACCAGACTGGTCTTGCTTCACACTTGACAGACACATGGATGGACAGACGGAGGAGAGAAGACTTACCCAAGTGTGTAAAGAGATTTTTGGCCACTTGCAAGAGCGCCTATAAAGAGAAACAGCGAACACAAATAGCTCTTCAAAGGGCAACTTCATGTATATTTATGCATACGGCATATGTGAGAATATGACTGGATGGGTGTGTGTTTATGTGTGTGTCCGTGTGCATGTGCAGTACCTGGCACTCCACTTTGAGCTTCTGCTCTTTCTGGAAGGCCAAAGTTGAAGTGAGGACTGTTGAAGTGTAGCAGAAACAGTGCTGGATGGCATGTTCATCTACCTCGGTGTGTCTGCAATAGGGAACACACACAGGGGTCAAAGGGTAAAAGCCTGGCTATAACTAACAGGCTGCTACTTATTTCATTTATTATAACAAATCTGGATTTTGCACTGCTATGAAACATTCCCCATTTATGAAATGGCTTACAAATGAAATCTTGTAATTAAACTATCCAACTGCAGATATGTAAATAGAGCAGTGTGCAAAAGTCTTGAGCCACCTTTTATTTCTTCATAATTTGCTTCCCAGGATCCAAACTTTCTAATAACTTTTTAAAATGCCCTTGATAAGTAGTTCTCCGGGTTTTCTGAAGGTCTTTCAGTTTTTCTTAGGACATTGGTTGCTTTTTCACTTATTTTTAGTCCAGTCTTTGTACCTGAACATTTTAGGAGGAATGTTTTCTGCTTTAGTCATTCAAGCATACCTAATCCAACAGATTAACCTGTGTACTGTCTACATGCAACAGACAACTTAGCAATGAACCAATTTTAAATGGTATCTTTAGGTACTTTCTTATTAGCAGCCTGCCAGAAAAACAAAGATAACACATTTTGACAGGCATCAAATTGCCAAAGAGCTGTTTTTTTTCCCATTTCCATTTTCTATTTTCCATATTCCTACTAACATATAAAAACTAAATAAAGACTTTTGTACAATACTGTATATCAGAACCATTTAAATAATCTGTTTTGTCATAAAAACATGAACACGCTCTTACTTGAGCCATTTTTCCAAAATTAAAATCATGCAAAAAAGTAAATAAGAAACCTCAATAATTACCTTCACACACAGGAAGGTGGAAAAGACAACAGTCTCTACTCTTGGCTAACTACGACAAAGACTTACAACTCTGTGCAGGCAACAAGTGAAGGCAAAACTGACAGCAACACCATTGACCACATTCATGCTTGTAGTTGTCTGTGTTTGCCTACAGAGGGCAGTGGCATATTATTGTGCAGATATCAGGGTATATTGTATATTGCTTCAAGGCGTTCTTGCCTTCCGCTTGGAGGCCTCAGAGGAATCTAAGCAAAAGAGGTTGGAGCCTGAAAAAAAGCCTGTCAGGCTCACTTTAACTTCAACAAGTGTCCTACAAATCTTTACGAGTGACATGCAGAGATTCAGAGGAGTCAGAATAAAGAGAGTGGAGAATATTTTTTGGTGGCAGATGCCAGTTATTTGAAGCTGTGATAGAAAATGATCAACAGCCTGTGAGAGTCCACCTCCAAAGACCAGAAGGTGCATGTCTTCTGTGACACTGGACTGGAGCAGTTAAAAATCCTGCCATCACTTAGAAACAAACCATCACTTAGCCTAATTGTCAAAAGAACAATATATCTGAGTGTAAATAAAAAAAAAAACAGTGTCTCTATTGTCTCCTTCTAACAATGTGCTTCTGCTCATTCTCAAGCTGCTTCTTTTCCCTGCTGCCACTAAATCTGAGATACGGACCTGTTACCAGTGTCACAATATGTTGTTATACACCGGTGTCACGGGTGAAGAGGACACCGTGAATATGATCAGACAATATCTATAATGAGGCGATGCACCTTCCAGATATACGGCTCTTCTAAAATCTGGATGATTGTGCTCACAGGACAGGATATTCATCACATTATATGCACAGCTGAGACCATAATCCTGCTGCTGTTACTATGGTAATGAGATGCAAGCTCTATCATTTGTGCCACTGGCAGAGGGAGAAATTATAGGACATGATCCCTTCTCATCTCTCACAATCTTGACAGAGAGAGAGAGAGAGAGGGAGGGAGTACAAACACAGGACTGCGTGAGAGTGTCTGCACGTGTGTGGAAATCATACAATACACAAAAAAACTTTCCCAGTTTCTTAGACAAACACAGAGACAAACAGCTGGAGTGCAAGTTTACAGACTTCTGCATTCAGGAGATAGCAGCATTGCTCTGGGCAACACACACACACACACACACACACACACACACACACACAACCAAATACATACACACGCATGCCAAAACATAGCGCCAAACCAGGCAGCAAAGCCTCCTGCTAATTTTAGGCTCATGACCTGACGCTAGATCCTCACACTGTCATCCTCATCGCAGCCATCTGGACACACACACACACACACACACACACACACACACACACACACATTAGAGCTCAAGCTCAAAAAGTGCTGTGGTACATGTTTGGGGGCAGTCACTCTGTCAAATGACGGACTTTCCACATCTGCCAGTGACACGGAGCGGGACCCAGACTTAAATTATCCGTGTAAAACTGTGTCACTCTGGGTTATAATGGTACGTTTTTGTAAGCATCAGCCCTTGCAGTGAAAGATGGGTGTGCATTGTTGATGGAGTCATATTAACAACCTGATGAGTTAGCGGGTCTTCTTGCCCAATAAATGACAGCTGCATACTTTTGCAAGACTTTTAAGCAAGAAGCACTGCCGAGTAGGGATTCGCAAGAGTGATGACAAACAGCCATGCAGAATAAGGGACAGGTGAGGCCTTGACTTCTAACAAAAACATATACAGGGTTTTCTTGCAAATCATCAGTAAATACCTGAAGATCAGTTCAGCTCAGACTCAGATGGCAGACTGTTAATAATCAGCATTGTTTCCCTTGTGTGCTCTCTGCACAGACACTCAGCATCACCAACAGTTTCTGCTTGAACTAACCTAAAATATCCCGATTTCACGTATCAGTATCAGGCATCTGTGCAGCTCCGTGTGATTTGTGAATCCATACAGCCTGTGCACAAATCTGGTGCTTGGCTGGAAAATGACTAAGAAGCTTTAATAGGTAACTTGAAAAGGAATAAAACAATGTAAGCAGCCTAGTTTTGTAGCCAATGGATGGGAGGGATGTTTATTTTATTCATTTATTCATATGTTTTGAGAAATACAATATATCTGCGAATATTTTGGAGATTGTTATTCAAATAGGTAAGAAGATTTGCTATAACACATCTATAAGAGATGGACAGACGAGACAAGCTGCAGATGATCTGCGAATTGTTTTGCTCCACAGTTAAAAAGGTAAAAAGAAAGCACACCCTCTTTGAGGTTTTACATATCAGGAGATAATAAAAATCAGCTGGTCCTTAGCAGGTCTTAAAATGAGGTAAACGGAACTACAGCACATAACATATTACACTGCACCAAAATGCAGTAGCGATGTGTGAAAAAATACACCCTACAAGCTGCTTCCACCTTTAGGTGCAATAACTCAAAGCTACATTTTCTGTATTACTTCATCATTTCCTCACATCATTGTGGAGGAATTCTGACCCACTCTTTAAAATATTGCTTAGCTCCCTGAATTTCCTACCACAGCACATCAGTCAGGTCTGGAGTTCGACACCTTGATTCTTTTCTTTTCTAGTCATTCTGTACGAAGGATCATTTTCCTGTCGCATGATCGAGTTTGAGTCAAGCTTTATCTGTCAGACAGATGAATTCACATTTGACTCTAAAAAAGTTTGGAACACAGAGGAGTTCATGGTCGACTAAAAGACTGCAAGCTGCCCAGGTGCTGTGGCTGCAAAACAAGCACAAATCACCACCCCCTTGATGACAGTGGGATATATAGTATAATATGGTCAAAAATCTCCACTTTGGTCTCATCTGTCTGAAGGACATTAGACCAGAAGTCTTGTGTAACTTGGCAAACCTCAGCTGTGCTGCCACGTGCTATTAGCCCTCTCAAGGCAGGCGTTGCCGATTTGCAACAGTTAAACACTAACAACCTGATTACCCCTGTCAGCTGTCTCAAATGTTTTCCACTTGTGAATGATCTTTCACACTGTACAATGATGGACTGATTTGTTAATGAAGTACATACCTGTCCTCTTATCCTCCTGCTTCTTATGGAAGCTGTAAGGGTGTGCTTAGTTTTTGGTGATGATATATGACGTATGTGATGTGTTGGAGTTGCATTTACCTCATTTTTACACCCGCTAAGGACCAGATGATGCTTTGCTCTGACATTTAAAGCCTTAAGAGAGTATACTTTCTTTTAACCATGACTGTATTTGCTCAATAGCATCCTGTGCTGGAAAACATGAAATAGCCTCTTTGTGTTATACTGATGCATGAGAGTATTATATATATTTAATTGTAAAGCTGTAGCAGCATGTGCATGTGTCACACGTTGCCGTGCCTATCACTGGTCTGAGTGATATCATTTCTCCTAGCCTATCCTTACCTTTCCATTATTCTGTCTTTTTGCACACACTTTTGGAACCCGTCATTACACTCACATTTCTGACATGTGTCTTTAAACAGACACTCTGCTATCAGCAAAAAATCCCGTATGAATGTCAGCCCTGCACAAGTATTTCTGGGCTACTCTAGGTTAAACTCCAGGGCTGCTTTTGCATCTCAGTCCTTCCCCTGCATCTGTTCATGGCCAACACGAAGCACAACCTGCTGGTAAGCTGCAGATCTTAGTGGAAACAGCAGTGCAGTCTCTGCTACTATAACCTCAACAAATCTGAGCTGTAAGGCGCAACTAATCAGGCCCCATCCCGACATTACTGTAAGCTGCTGTCAGCTAAATCTTTGCATCTACCATGAGTCAGCAGTTGTGGCATTAGGAAAAGCCAAATCACTTTTGGACTGACAGCCGAGTAATTTCAAAAAAGTTTTTTCGGCATTAAGCCATCAACGCCGGAGTGATTTCTGAACAGCTGCGAGGTCCAAAACGCGATTTCAGCGAGTGCCGTGTGGTCTTCTCAGCATTAAACAGAAAAACAAACCAAAAAGAAACAACTCAAAGCGAAGACGTACCTTTTCCCGCCCTCCTTGTTGAACGCGCACGCTAGTGCCACCACCTGACCTGTAGCCCTGCTGACCACAGGCACACAAAGCATGGAGGAAATCTCACAGCCCAACATACTGGACAGTTGCCTGCGCTCCTCCTGCCATGGTAGCAGGCAGAAAAGACAAACAGATTAGTTACAGTGATGCAGGCAGATAGATAGATGCACAAATAGATAGATCTCTTACAGCACTGATGTCTTGAAGAGTAATTGACTTCTTCTTCTCGACAACCTGACCAAAACGTCCAAACATCAGCTGCACAGAAGTAAGAAAAACAAGGAGATAATAAAGACAAGATGAGCACACGGAAAGTAAATAAAACCAATATAATGAGGGTAAAATAGATATAAAAAAGCTTGTTTATTGTCAGTGAAGCTTATTACCACTGCTAAACAGCACATACAGCCACTTAAGTTTTTTTTCTTGTGTCTTGATTTCTCTCTTCACCGGCTATTATCGAGATTTCACACATCATTTAGGCTGGGGCACGCAGTCTATTCACACGATAATGGAAAGCCTGTTAAATATGCTACACAAGCACTGCAGCCAGAGACAGGAGAGTGCAAGCCACCCAAAGGATGTCATTACTGGCCCTCACCAAATTTCTTAATTATAACTCCTGCTGAGGATTATAAGTGATTACATGTGGGAGGCTTATTCTATCATGACACTCGAAAAAGAAAAAAAAAAGAAACTACACGCAGGGTTGCAACACTTGCATCATAATTCTGTTTATTAAAAATTGGAGAAGACATCCCTGAAATCCACACCTCAGCTTAACAGACCACATAACGAACAAGAAGCACTCAGAGAGCGCAAACCTCAGCCGAGGCAGCTCACCACAAATAATTTAAGGAAAAACGATTGCGATTGATCTCGAAGAGCTATTTTGTATCATTGTGATTTCTTTACCTTACAATATAAAGCGCCTTTAAGCAACTGTTGTTGTGATAAAACTGAATATAATTGGATTGAAAGAGGTCAGAGGTCAAATATGACATATTTTAAATTCACAGCACACTTGCAAGAATCATAGTTTCTAAGTTATAATGTTTTTTGTCAGTTTTTGAGTGTTAATAATTAAATTGACCTTGAAGACCATGATGGGTGTATGTACAAATTTTTCAGAATTCATTCAAAGCATTTTGAGCTATTGTGTTTACAGAGTGAGACACACGCAAACGCTATAAAAACATAACCTCGCTCCCCGAAGGAAATGAAGGTCATTCATGAGTAAAAGGGAAAAATAAAAGACTTAATGGAAATGCGATCAAACCGGTAAAAAAAAACTGTTTTACTGGGAACATTGGAGACAAACATGAAATGTAGATGAAAATCAATAAACAATAAGTAAATTATTGCATTGATATTTTGCCTCACCGGGAAGCTGATCTCCTCTTCCAGGACTTTGTCTCTGACTACCTAAAAGGTCAGAGATGTCAAAGGTCAGGAGTTCTTCAAATGTTAATGTTCAAATTGCTCTTTGATAAATGAGTCATGGTGTGTGTGTGTGTGTGTGTGTGTCTGTGGGGATGAGGAGAACAGTATGTGAGTCCATGTTGTTTTTTGTGTGGTATTTCAAAGACAGATTACGAAAACAAATGTGTACGACAGCGATAAAGATGTGTCTGTGTGTGCGCGTTTGTGTGTATACCTGGCAAAATAGCTGGTGGTTATCCTCAGAGACCAGTAGCAAACAACAGCACTGCGACCGAGTCTGCTGCTGCAACTGCGGAAGAACACAAACACGACATCAGTCCTGACGTATAATCACAGAAATCTCTCTTTATCGGACTCGCTCAGATTGTTTTAAAACCTTCAATTTACTATTCTTTGGAGTGTAGCCTAGGCGTGGAGATAAGATAAGAAATCGGCGGACGGTGAAAAATGACTGCTCCCGGGGCGTGGTGAGAATTCAAACTGATTTTTGCAGTAGATTAAAATCTGGAATGAAATTAGGTTTTTATTACGCTAAACAGACGGGATTTATTCAAGTACATTTTCAGCGTAAGCCCCGCAGTTAGCTGTGATTTTCCAAGATGGACAAACAGAAGAAAATCACATTTGGTGTCTGCGTGTGTGTAAATTAAAGTGTGTGTGTGTGTGCTCAAGCTCCCTGAAGCTGTTGCTCTGTAAGACCTGCAGAGCTGCAACCAATTTCCCGCTGCTGTCTGTGATGAAAACATTTCATTCACATTCATAGACTGAAAATACACTCTGAGCCGTACACGCCCCTGCGCGCACACTGCTACAAACATATACACGCACACACACACACACACACACACACATATGCAGCAGCGCTTCCTCACACAGCATTCTTCTCCGTAATCCACCGAGCTGGATGGAGAAGAAGCAGAACAGGAATAAACGGCAGCCACTGCCAACACATTTGCCCCCCAGTCTCTCACACACACATGTGCACGCACACAAAGCACGCTGCTGCACCCTCATATAATAATAAGCCCCTCCAACCCCTTTTTCAAAATGCTGTTAATACCATAAGAGCTGCCCCGAGCTCTTCCCACCCGAAAAAAACCACGATTCTTCAGAAGCAACAATCCCGTGCTCCTCTTCCCTCTCCTCTCCCCTGTGCCCTCACCCCGTTATTTTTACAACTGTAAAAATAAACAAATAGACAAAAACAAATCATGTCGGATTTAACATGCATCTTTAAAAGCCCTGCAGTCTATTTTGCACCACCGCAGCCTCTGTCTCTCTCCCTCGCTCTCATCTGTGAGACGGATGGATGAAGAAAAGAAAAGTCCAATGCAGATTCAGGGGCATAAAAGGATGCAGGCTGCGCTGCCGTTGTTCAGCACCGCTGAGCTGGTCCCAGGGTAGCACAAGTTGCACAGAAGGTCAGGTAGGTTTGACTTAAGCGCTTACAGAGAGAAATATCCACCTCGCTTTACGCTGGTTTTCAGAGCAACCTTTGCTATCCGTGTCCTCAAAGACAGCATCTATAATTTCTGCTGCGCAGGGACGCCGGTAACAGCAGCTAATGGTAAATGAGTTCATCTGATAGCGTCCGCCTGCTAGTGCATGTTCTCTTTTTAGAAACATAATAGAAAATGAGGAAAAACAGTTGTCGAAGGAAAGCAGCGGGTTCACTTGGTTCCTTTAACTAAATTAAAAATACTCAGAATACCTGAAACTCCGAGTATGTTAGGGCCGCAATTATTCTGACTATTATGAGATTATGAGTTGCAGCAGTGCTTGCGATTAGAAATCGCTGATGGTTTTATTTTTCCTTTTCATGTGAGGACAAAAAACTGTGTTAACATTTTCTTTTACTAAACTCTGAAGAAAAGAATCGTGTCCCTGGATCCATCAAACTTCCTTGGATGGACTGCAGCTCTGTCCATTTGATGCAGCATAACCTTCAAATTTCTCTACTTTCTCTTGCTTTATTCTCTCTCTCGCCCTCTCTTATCTTCTTCTTCTGTGAATATTTCCATACATTTGAATTGTAGCCAGAGTCCCGCTGACTACAATTTTATGACTACCGTGGCTGAAGCTTGATAACTCTGCTCTCTCTCACGGCTCTCTGCACAGCTCCTCCTTCCCTGCAATCAATCTCTACACCTCTCGCTCTGCTCCCCTGGACTCAGAGAGTGTATCATATAAGAAGGGTGCGCACATTAAGGGGAGACTAATGGAGTAATTGTGTGACAATAAGCTTGTAGTAAAAATAATGACAGGAAGAGAGGTAGAAATCACCGGGAAGGATTTTATGTCTTGAATGTACTGTACATATTTAACACACAGTGTGTGTGTGTGTGCAGGTTGTGTGTGTGTGTGTGAAAGTGCATGAGTGATCTCAACCCACTTACATAATTGATGACTTTAAGCTGGAGAGAGGCTGCATCAAGGTCATAGAGCTCACCTAAAAGAGAGAGGGAGACAGAGAGAGAGAGAGGATGACGGGAGGAAAAACCAGCGTAGAGCAAGGTCAGAGTGGCGTTAAGGAAGAGTGGGAATGCAGAGCATGTACGCAAGTGGACAGAAAGCAATCCAGGGAGAGATACACTGAGACAGCGAGGTCGGGGAAGGGTGAGCAGGAACCAGCTAACAGAGGGACTAATAATGAAGACAAGACATGGGATGGAGGGCTGCCCGGACTGCAGATGAAGACAGAAGGAAAAGAAGTGAAACCCCCCCCCCCCCACACACACACACAAACCCCCCCCAAAACAACTAAAGACACTAAATGCAACCCACATTTTTTGACAGTTATCAGGGAACAAACAAGGTTGATGCGTATGTGTGAAGAAATAGCATTAAGCATGAGATTTAAAACAATGCTTTGTGTTTTCATCCACCTCCATCTAAATTCCCACAGCTCCATTATTATATCCCACCTCTCATATACGTATATGCATGTGTGCATGAGTTTGTTGTTTTCTCAGAGAAGAGTGAAAGAGGCAGAGATGAAATAACGTCTGTAAAGTGTGTGTGTGCGTACCACAGAGCTGCAGGATGTTGCGGTCCAGCTCGCAGTAGTCCTGTTCTGAGACGTTGAGGGGCAGCAGTGCATTGTGGGACTGTAGTGGAGAAGGGCTGAGAGGAGGCCTCTGGTAGGATGTCTGAACAGCTTGGACCCGCACACATGCCACCGAGGCCTGCGACACCACGTGGACGTAAAAAGATCAATTATAACCTCTGTATAAACATCATCTATTTAACATTATACACAAGATTTGGATCCGTAAAACAATACAAATGTAAAATTGGTGCATATCAATACCACAGACTATAGTTAAGGAATAGAAAATAACATCAAGGCTTGTACAGATAGATGTTAATACTTGTTTGACAACCAGTCTTTCCTAATTTCCTAACACAGCAGAGCACACGCATGTATGCTGTTATTCTTTCTTTGGTAAAACACCGTGCCAAAGAGCACCGTAGCTGCTGCCAGGCTGTTTTTTTCGCAGGAGCAAGCTTACATGTTTTTCCAGCACGCTCAGATGCAGTTCATCCTGATCAGATAGTGGACCGCAGCCCACCTGCAATACAAAAACACACACACAGAGTGGAAAATCAACAAAATGCTATTCAGTGGAGCTGGTGGTGCGAGCTGTGTGGCCTCTGTGGAGAACTGACTTCACATATGGCGCACGACTGAAAAAATCTGCCTTTTGCTTCTTTAATAGGAGAACTTAGAGGTAATGACCTTCTCTGCTGCAACTGGTTTTGTTACTTTGGATGATTCATTTTTTGTCCTTGACTGACTCACCAGTAAGACAGCGATGACCTTGTCCTGCTCCAAGATAGGAATGACAACAGCTGAAAGAAAGAAAGAAGAGCATTCAGAACACATCATGAATTTATTCAGAGGTCTTTTAATCGTCCTTTAGTTTTCCTTCCATGCCCTTGTCTAGCTCCTAATCTTATTTGTTCGCCCCCACATGTTCTTGTGCTACATATGCAAGAGAAAATTATGGTACAAAGTACACCTGATGTCCTTGCATAATACTTTTTCTTCCTCTGTTCTTTAATTTGTTTTTCTCATCTTTAACAACAACTTATCCTAATGAGCAAAATAAATGTCATCACCGAGGTGTGTGCTGCTGCGCGTGTGGACAGCAGAGGACAAAACAAACAGAATGATGGGTTTAGCACTTTGGTGCCAGGCTAACTCTTTCCCTGCATCATTATTATGATGGGTGTTCAGTATTATGTATCGATTCGCACAGTGCAGAGTGGTCATGCATGTGTACTTTAGGGTCTATAATTAACCTAACAAAACTAAACGTGATATTTTGCGTGTATTCACTCGTCTCCATTTGCTCTTCTGCATTTTTTCCTCATCACAGACCTCTCGCTGCTTTTTTTAGTCCTCTTGTCCAGCTTTTCGTGCCCACACGGCTCCATGCTTTTCCCTCGGCAACCATAGCCTCTCGCTACTTCCCCCTCTATCTCCTCATACTTGTTTTTTTCCTCCCACGTTCTCACATCTCTCTGCTCTCATGCACGCAAGCGAGCTCCCGCGCACATGCACACACTTGCGAACAAGGACATGCTGGGCACTTTGTCTGTCCGCTAGCAACATTAAAGCCCTACCCTTCAAAACATAACCACACCTCTTCTGTGTGCTGGTAACGGCGCTGCGAGGCAGATTCTGTACTTCTCTGGCAGTTCGGATGGAGGAAGGCCGGTGCACTGACATCGTTTCAGCTGGTCCGCGATGCTCCTGAAACAGATGTATGATAGATAGTTCAGTGTGACTCTGGTCTGAGACAGACGATTACCCGCGCCATATTCGAGACAAACGGGAGGAGACAATCTGAAAGACAGCTGGAGCAAAAGGACAAACAAGCGGCAACATTATGAAACCAGATCTGTGCTGAATTCATTCATACTAACAAAAACACCTCTGAATAGCCCTATTATTCGTTGTGAAATTATAAACTCATTTGTGCATATGTGTGTATGTGTGCGAAAGAGCAAGCCAGGTGTGAAGCCAGGTGTGATGGCAAAGGTGTAGGTCTTTGTGGGTGTTACATTAAATAAAGAAGGCAGGTGTTTCATGCTAAAATATAGGACACTGGGGCAATTGTGTATTTTGGTCCGGCTACCGCACGCAAACACAGTGCACGCCTTGTGTTAAAAGTGCACGAGCATAGAAGGCAACAGGAAGAGGAAGCAACACGGTTTCGCCCGTGCACACAGTTAGATTCAAGATGTATGTGCTTCAGATAATAATCGGTAAATCCCTCTGGCAGCCACACACACACGCACACACAGAGCAGCAGCCCCTCTGTAATGCACACAGGCTCTACAGAGTCTGAAATCCCTCAGAGCGTTGAAGCCAAATCTCTGCATGGTGCATTGATTTAAAAATGCCCATTTTTCAAACTCACTGAGGAGTATTGCACTTCAGTCAAAAAACATTCTCATTGTACTTCACTACTGTGACAAATATAGTTGACCTTTGCGTAATATATTTGGTTCAAAACAGCTTCTCTGGGTACAGCGGAGAGCAAAACAAATGACCCCGAGGCACTATGAACAATACTGTTATTTGCTGTTGTGTGTGTGTTCGTCTGACAGCACATGTGATGTTAAAATGTGTGTTTTAATGTTAACTAAAAGTCTCAGTTTGCTATTGATCTGACACCAAGTAAATAAAGGGCCAGTATCACCAATACCGATACTTTTAACTACTTCCCATATAATAATAACAATTCAGTGGTCTACACACTGAACTTGGAGGATAGCAGTTTGTTTGCGTATCAGATGACAGTTGCAAATGCTTCTGCTTAATCTATAATGTAAATCTTATTTGTCATAACTACTTAACCATCAAGAAAAAAGGGGGGGGAAACACTGATATTTAAATTGTTTCCAGGGGCTGAAAGGCTCCAGTTTAGCCCTGGACTCTTTTACTGCGGCGCCATGCTGATGTAATACATCATCTGAGGCTCACCCAGAAAAGTATGTCATACATATGGAGGGCAGCATATCCATCGTGGATCACTCATAGCAAGCAGGGTGGTCCCTCCGCTCTTCAGCTTAGAAGATGCGGCATCTACAACTTCCACAAAGAAGTTTTCATTGGTCAGACAACACTACCCCTGGCTCCATATTTATTGAGCTCCGGCCCAAAGAAGATGGCAACAAGTTTGAATCGTGTTTATTATCATATCCTTGCAGCATTTTTCATTTGGCTTGTTTGGCTCACATATTGTGAGCACAACAAGTTGTTTAGAAGAGAAACCTTCAAGGAAGATTTCTTAGCTGAACTTGTTTAGGTTTATTTTTTCGCGTGGCTGTGCATGTGCGTCAAGGTCCACATAATGGGCTTGTATGTATTAGAAAGTAGGCTGGAACAGCATGGCCTTGCCTCTTATAAGGGTTCATTGAGTGTGTGTGTGTGTGTGTGTCAAGGACTTGATAACAGGCTTATATAAGCAGGTGAGTTAGAAGGAGAAAAAAGTAACAAACTTCCCTGTAGCTCTTTTAATATCGCCACGATATCTCGTCCTGATAAATGCGAGTATGTGAGCGTTCGTCTGTGCGTGCGCTCAGGTGTTGTGTGTGCGCGTGTCCTTGTGCGCTGGTGCCTCGTGAGGAGGTTTGTGTGGCTTCCCGTTGTTCATGTGGCAATGAGGTGTTGGAAACGGGGTGGTTGTCTGACAAACAGACAGTTTCATCAATAATGTAGAATTGGTTTTTCCCCAGCGCCTCGGCAGCAGTCGCAGCAGCACATGGGGGTCGTGGAGCTTCGGGGAGCACTTAAGAGAGGAGAGGATCGGTGAGCCTCGCTGAGGGACCGGAGGCACTGTCACCTCGGCTATTAGCCCCGCAACGCTTCCACGGGAGAGGGATTGAAGGTGAGAGAGAAAGAGGAGCACGGGAAAGGGGGAGGGCGGTAGCTGAAGGCAGGAAGATCTAAACACAGGCAGCATAGTGCTTTGTGGCTCTTTGGGGGAAGATCAGGCTGAGAGGGAAAAGAGGGCAAAGATAGACTCATGCAGTGAGGTGGGAAGGTGGGAAAGCAGATGACAAAAGAGGAAAAAAGAAGCTGTCAGAGAGATGGGTGGGCGAGGAAGGGTAAAAAAAAAAGTGATGGGGTAAAAATCAAAGGCCAGGACAAAAACAGAGGAGTGTGTCACCTTATCTCTGTGCTGAGGAGGATGTGATTTTGGACCGAGTGGCTCACATTCATTTAGACGACACCTGTTTCTCACACAGAGGAAACATCCGTCTCCGTTTCCCCTCCACCCCCACCCCTCCTCTTTGTTCTATTGCTTCTCGGGGTATCGCTGCCCTCAACAACAAATGCAGCAAATCAGTACACGGCGGTGATTCACTGAGACGAAACATCTGTGACTTGCCGCATAGAGAGAGAGAGACACACACAGACACAAGCAGCACACACCTGATTTTTCCCTCCTGTGGCAGCTCATGTGGCGGGTCGTCAGATAGTAGCCTCGAGTCTTCCTCCAGCAAGTAGACACATGCACACTCCTGGAATTAAAACACACCCGCGTATACATGCACGTTCATTTGTAAAATTAATCTGATTCTGATTAGTTTAATGAGCGATGAGCCTCATCCATTTGTAACAAGATTTGGTGCTCTGTTCCCTGGTCCTGTGTCAGGGCTGAGTACTGAGTACCACACCACTCTGAATACTAACAGGAAGCTTTTTCTTCTTCCTTCCCCTTCCTCCAGGTAATAATTTGAGGAAATTCCAATACGTGTGTGTTCTCATGCATTACCGTGCTGGGCAGCAGCTCCCGAACGCCATCTCGAAGGGCCACTCGCAGAGAGCGCGCATCCACAACTGCCGCCAGCCGCAGCAAGGCATCCTGGGGAGGAAAACAAAAACAGATGCCCTGATGTTTGTTGGGTTGTTTTTCTACGATCGTAAAGTGCAGCTCGGAAAACCCGAGGCCTTGGCTATCAATTTGTTTTCTTTGTGGGCACAAGGATTACACCGCAACAGCTCTTCCTCAGATATTTACCTTGGCAGGCTGCAAAGGACTCTGAAACAATATTTAAACTGTGTCACACTCAGTATATACTCAGCAAACTGCACCAGTTGGAGACACAAGTGTGGTACTTAGGAATGAACTGAGCTCGGATGTCACCAGGGAGTGGATTTTGCTCAACAAGGCGCTCGTTGCTTTTGTTTCATTTCAGAAAACAAAGCACTTGGCAATTCATTTGCACACTTTGGTAGGCAGCTGATTTATGAAACGAGTTAACACGTTGCAAGAAAATGTACATTCCTGGATGCTTTGTTATGCCTGATCAAATTCACCAAGAGCCTGTGAGAAATCATCTTTTTTTTTTTTACTGCACTCTCAAATCTTTAAGAAAGACAAACTAAAAACTGCTCGCCTGAGGCTATGCAGGCTCTTACTCCTCTTCACAGTGGAGGCTGGCTCTCCTTTTTACAGGAGGTGGCATCTGACCACTCGCCACACAGAAAGCATTTCATCTGAGTTTCCATCCAGGTAACGCCTGACTGAACAGATACGCTCTTGTTTTAATCACTCCAAGCTGTCTTCAGCACAATGGCTTCCCTTTCATTCATGCCAGTAAATGTGAAACAACAGGTATTTTTCTCTTTTTTGCACCTTTTTGAGACAATGATTGCACATTGGGCTCTGAAAAAAAAATGCCAGTCATCTACACCATTCCTGTGAGGACATGGTGTAAAGGGAAAACTGTTTGTACCTGATGTGAGCGGACCGACTTGACAGAGACGTATGAAGAATGAAAAAACAGAGCTTGAGAGAGAAGTTCAATCCTCACTGTCTCCACACACCAGGCTACCGGCTGGGTGTAGCGAACTGCAGAGGTAATTTTGATGTCAGAAAGGTTTAAGGGACGGGTGTTTCAGATACATTTCTATAAACAACCCCATTTGACGTCCAATATTGTCGTAAAAGGGACAATTCAACTGCAAGGCTTTTATAGCTCTTTTCGGTCCTCTGAAATACACACTTTGATAAAAATGAGATTAAAAAACAGGGTCGAGGAATGGAGGAGTACACAAACAGGGGAGCAGATCTCAGATGAAAGGGACCGTATAGTTTGAGGTCCTGCAAAATTGAGGTTTTTACCTTCCGCAAACGCTACAACGAAGCACCTCTGCATCTCCCGCCTCAGCTTTACCAGCAACGGCTATAAATTCCCACCATAGGCATAATTATTCTCTGTGTGAAGTCTACTTAAATCCTTACCAGTTCCAGTGATCACACTGCATTATCATTACATTTAACCGTGGTCTACAGAAACATCTCAGCGGGACTTCAAAATCTGATCAAAGCAAAGGAAAACACAGAGGGAAATCTCAAAGGCTTTAAATGCTCCTGCTTTAAAACTGTGTGCTGAATATGAATGGGGAAGAATACACAGAGCCCGAAACCACCAGATCTTCTTCTTCCAGTTGTTCATGACAAAGCTGCTAGTGACACGGCGCAACTGAAAGGAAGAGCATCTTGTTTCTTTTGGGCGTTCAAGAGCACGAAGGTATCGAACGCCGGGCGTGCCGCGGGCTCCGCGCTCTAACGAGGCAGTCTTATGTCCTTTTCGCCTCATTTTGATGCCTCACTTCTAGCGGTTTTACCGCTCTCTGTTGGTTGCGACTGATGCTGAACATGAATGAGGAGGGAGGAGGACATGTTTTTTTGCAGGTCTGTGTGTGTGTGTCAAATGTCAAGGAGGAGAGGAGACGAAAAGGGGGGAGATGGAGAGAGAGTGGAGAGCGCTGTCATGCCTGAGCGCTCAGTGTTGGTTATTACATATGATTAGATAGGATTAAATGTGATTAGCTTTGATCACTCAATCAGCCGGCCCGAGTGCTGTTGTAATGAAGTTGGAGCTCTGCCAGCCCATGTGTGAGTGTGTGTCTGAGAGTGTTTTGTATCCTAAGTTGCAGATTGTGAAATACTCGCACAAATCCCAGTAAGTAATGTGTTGGCCGTGGAGCAGACAAACAATGAACGTCTCTCTGGCTTCCATCCTCGCCGCGCTGATGCTGTCAGGAACGACGACAGCGTTTGTGGCTGTAACAGATTTATGCCTCGGTAAATGTCACACTCTGCACTTTGACCTTTCGCAATAATTTCTTTCCATATACCTCGAACCATCTGTTTTATTAATTTACCTCCTTCTCCGCCCATCATTGCGCATTTACACACACCCACACAGATTCCTTCAGGTATGCATACATATCCTGCCACCCACTCAAGCAGGACCTGAAGACACGAGATGATGCAGATGATTTTTTTTCTTTAAATGATACAATTTCTAGTTTTTATTATCTGGTGTTTCTTCCCGGGGACTGAAAGAAGACGTTTATTTAGTTGAGCTGGTTTTTAACCGTCCCTCCTCACAGAGAGGATGATGCAATCCTGAATCATGGGGGAGATCAAAATTGAAATGAAAACAGCGATTGTGATTTCATTACACTAACAGCGTTCTCTAATGCCGGTTCAGTTTATGTGAATTTGGCTACAGCTTTTATCTAAATTGATCTGAAAATGCTTTACAGAACAAATATTTGATCATCAGCCATCACCAAAATGGCAAATGAGTTGCTTTGATTTAATTA
Organism: Pundamilia nyererei; assembly: GCF_000239375.1. Classification (NCBI taxonomy): domain Eukaryota; kingdom Metazoa; phylum Chordata; class Actinopteri; order Cichliformes; family Cichlidae; genus Pundamilia; species Pundamilia nyererei. The sequence continues at coordinate 754,730 of NW_005187586.1, forward strand.
TCAGAAAAATATTCCCATAGATTTGATATTCATTCAACTCATTGCATTACTGTCATGTTTGAATTTGTTTCAGGATTGCACTCGTCTCAAGCAGGTTGCACTGCCCTTTTGTGTCTGTGCATGCAGCATCATGATTATTCTTAAATCCACCTTTCCTCAACATCTCTCTTAATTTCCTCCGTGTACCAGAGTTTAAATTTTTATGTTGATCTTCAGGTTTCTCCTCCTCTCATGGGGATGTAGTCTTTGTTGTCGTCTTTATCTGCAGTTATTCTAATCACTTGAAGCACTCTTCTGAAGGGCACCTTTGATCAGCATAACCAAATGCATTCTTTTCTCTTTTTATCGTTCTCAGATCGTCACATCACCCATGTCTTGTTGTTTTTTTTTAAAGAAACGGCAGCAATGGCGGTGTCAAATACTCCAGTTAACCTCAACTGCAGCACAAAAAACAAAAAACTATAACTGACAGAGAAAGCTGAGGGCAACGCATTCATGGTGTGAATCCACCACGTCCCAAAGGTGCTCTGTTGCATTGAGGTCATGTGACTTGAGTACAGTGAAATCAGTGTCATGTTCAAGAAACCAGTTTGAGATCATTTGAGCTTTGCGCGTTTTCCTGCTGGAAGAGCCATCATAGGATGGGCACACTGTGGTCAAGAAGGGATGTACGTGGTCAGCAACAACGCCTTTGGTAGCCTGCGGTGTTTAAATTATGTTCATTAAGCCCTAAGAGGTCCAAATTGTGCCAAGAAAATATCCCCCACATTGTAACACCACCACCAGCCGGAGCCGTTGATACAAAACAGGCTGGATCCATGCTTTCATGTTGTTTGTGCCAAATTCTTACCCTACAATTGAAAGTCACAGCAGAAATTGAGACTGGGCATTATCATCCAGAGAACTGCAGCACATTAGATATTTTCTCTTTTTCAGACCCTGCAGATGGTTGTGTGGGGAGATCTCAGCATACAACCCTGTATGTTCAAAGTGACTTAAATCACCTTTCTTTCCCCCTTTTAATGCTCAGTTTGAACATCAGCAGGTCGTCTTGACCATCTCTACACATCTATATATATACATACTGAGTCTGATTGGCTGATTAGATATTTGCTTAACAATGAGTTGAACAGTTGTACCTAATGAGCCTAATGATTTCCTGCAGGGAAGCTATTGTAATGTAGGCAGAAAGTGTGTCTAAAGCCTTTCCTGCGATGGCTATTTACTTTTAATATTCTCGACACTTAAGCCTGAGACATTCTCATCAAGTTTCTTGGTGACTTATGCAAAATAATGAAAACATAGTGGTCAAGCGTAAGGTAGCAAGGAAATTACATTACAGAGAAGCGGAGCTTGACTATCGAATGAAAAAAGGCTCCTGCTCATCATCGTTAGGCTGCTGTCAGACAGAATTTTCAGATTGTTACAGTCTGTTTCCATCAGCCGTTCGGTGGAGTTAAAGGAATCAAAGGTACGAACTCAGATGCCGGAAAAGGAAAAGAAAAAAGCAGCATTTCATTCAGTGATGTCCCCGAACTACAGCAGTCATAAATTTGAGTTAATAGAGAGGGAGCCAGACATTTGCAGAATAACTCCAGGAGGACATCTCACTGAAAAGTTTAATTAAGTCTACACGGACAGAGCTGTAGCTAGCAGGGTAAAGCCAAATCAAGCTCTGTATAATGTCGAGATAATTTCCTGTTGAGCAGAACTAGATCAGATAATATTTGCACATTCTTTCTAACGTTTATTTTGGCTGCCTGGTGAGGAGGGATGCTTTTTTCCCGGGTCATACATTATTTGGAGTTGCATTTCTATATTAAAATCAACTCTTCTGACGTTGCCTGATTTGTACACATTTTATATTTTGCATTATTTCCAGCTGATTAAAGCAAAATGATATCGGCAAGCTGATTGAACCGGCTATGTGAGTCTGTTCTCGCTGCTCTGGATGTATTTCTGCTCCAGCGGCGAAAGCATAATTGCACGTTCGCTGCCGGTTGTGCTCTCTAAGGGACTCTTCATATGAATCCAGCAACAACAGCAGTGTGTGAAAGGCTGAAGAGGAAACAGATTTATGCCCCCAGGGAGAGTAGCATCATATATTTGATGAACAGTGAAAAGGGAAAAAAGAAGTGAGTGGTGTTGGTAATATAACAGGTAAAAGTGAGAGAAAGATCCCTAATGGCCCACTGTATTTCATTTAAGTAAAGACAGATGAAAGCCTCAGTTGAGACAGGAGCTTGTAAGAGACGACCTGACTCCTCATTGTCCTATATTATTGTTTTATATCTGATAAAAAATGTCTTAAATTACTGAAAGTGTTCCAGGGCCTCAACAGACATCTCCAAGCCTTTATTAATGACTGGATTCTGCTGAAAATAACATAAAATAAATTTATAATAATATGAAGACATAGTTCTGTGTTCCTGCAGTACTTATGGAAAGGAACACGGCTGAATATAAGAGTGAAAAAGCCATTTTCTTTCCACTTGAAACGAGTTCCAGAGCAGTCTAATCTAATGAAGTGCTGAACATAGATGGAGAGAGCGTGGATGTCTTTAAAAGATTGTCCCAGTGGTTATGTGTGGTATTCCAACAAAAACACCTAAACCAGCGGCCCCAAACCTTTTTTTTGCGCCACTGACTGGTTTATGTCTGACAATATTTTCATGGACAGGCCTTTAAGGTGTCGCAGATACACACAACAAAATAAAACCAGTAATAGTACCAAAAAAAGAAGATTTATTCATAACACATGTGAAAAGACCCAGGGAAACTGAGTTAACAATAAAAACTGACAAAAACCCTGAAAACCATAGATTTCACACCCGAGCTTCAACTCTCGTGGCCCGGTACCAAACAACTCACGGACTGGTAACGGTCCGTGGCCCGGGCAGTTGGGGACCGCTGACCTAAACCCTTTATCTCTAATACCATAATATTCATTTTAAAACTGTGTAAATGGTGTAAATAAGACGCACCAGTGGTGAGTTGTCATATGGTAGCAGAAAAAAAATGAAGCCAGAATTCATAGAGTACAGAAAAGAGGAAATCACAGTGGTAAGCAAAAGGAGCTCTTAAGATCTGCTCTGATTTTCTCTTGCAAAATCTCTGGAGCCAGTAGAAAGTGAAGCAGAAATGAGGGAATTGTAGGTGGCCTGAGGTTGTGGTGGTTACAAGAAGGTCCTGGGCTTGAATCCTGCTGCTTGGAGCCTCTCTGTGTGGAGTTTGAATGTTCTCTTAGTGTCTGTGTGGGCTTTCTCCTACAGTCCAAAGATATGCATAGGTTAGATTAAACCCTTAATGCCTAGTGTTTTTAAATAATAAACATTGTGAAAGGGTTTAATAAACACTTCATTTTTGAAAAATGAAACATTTCTTGCAATTATTTCATGGTTCAGGCTTTAGAGGGCGGAACAGTTGGGTCCGACCTCGCTGATGGGAGTGCAAAATCGAATGGCCCTTGACATGTTGTTGGCGGAGAAAGGGGGCATATGTGCCATGTTCGGAGACATGTGTTGTACCTTTATCCCCAACAACACTGCCCCAGATGGCTCAGTAACTCGAGCTCTGGAAAGGCTGAAAACTCTGTCTAAAACTATGCATGAACACTCAGGAATCGATAACCTGCTGGAGAGCTGGATGACATCCGTGTTCGGACAATGGAAAGGGTTTGTGATGTCTGTAATGCTTTCTATTGCATCATTTCTAGGGATATTGGTGACTTGTGGTTGTTGTCTCATTCCTTGCGCCAGAGGATTGTTGGAAAAGGAAATCACGAGGGCAGTGGACCCCGGAGCGGTGATCCCGGTGTCCATGATGCCATTGATGGAGCTAGAAGTAACTGAGGGGGCCGAGGAGTGACACAACAAACGGTGTGGTTCCCGAGAGAGGGATTTTATTGCTACAATATATCCTGCATCATTAATAATATCATCTATAGTATAGATACTGCATTAAGATGTTCATTAAAACCTGCCGGCCTCACATTAACCTTTTATTACAGGTGCAGCCATAATAATTGTACACACACATTGCATTTTGTGCTTATTAAAGAGTTGAAGCTCAGTCAATTAAGGAAAGGTCATAAGCCTCGTTCGGCGCGATGTCCGGACGATCTATTGTGTAAGTGACTTGGAGCTACAGAAGGTTAAAGCTGCATACACGCCTACAAAACACATATAACACATACAATCTAGAAACAGGCCTGAGCAAAGGCCTGAATGCATTCAGCAACCTGTTGCATTTGAGTTTGCTTAGTAACAGGTGACAGAAGATGTGTCAGAGAGGAGGACAAGTCCACGGGGGCCTTCAGGGCCTGAAGTCGTCGCCATATTTGGAAAAGATGCTAGAAAGAGGAACTTCTGTGTCTGCCTTTAGCTCTAAAAATTGATCATTGTCTGTAAAAGATGCACATAATGTTCTCAAGATGCAAATAATGTTCTTATAACGCGTGAAGGGGCGTTAACCCTGACATTATAAAAAGCCATTGTCTGTGTATTTTGGGCGAAGAAGTCCACTGATGTGATGCTGTGTGCTTCTTCCCACGCGTGTGTTCTTAATAAACTCTTCATCTGATTGCACATCTGATTTTGGTTTGTTTTTGTGCCACCTTTTCGAATTCGGGACACTAGTGAGTCTATATTGGCTGCAGGTGTGAATGTGGACATGATTGGTCGTCTGTCTTTGTGTCACTCCTGTGACAGGCTGGTGTCCTGTCCATGGTGTACCCCAGCTCCTGCCCTGTAACAGCTGAGATAGGCTTCAGCGCCCCACATGAGCATAAACTGGATAAGTGGGAGAAAAATGAAGGCAAATCTTGGTTCGATATTTAGCATAAAACAAATTTCTCACAAACATAAAAAAAAAGACTTTGTGTACTTCATAACTGCAAAGCAGCCGCCTGCAAGTCCTGATAAGACAAAGACAATAGGGGACTGGAAGGGAGCGATGTAGTGCATACCCCACTATTTAGCTTTAATTTAGTTATTCTAACCTTAATCCGTTTGCTGAGGCCGTTTCACACTTGTTGGACCCGAGGAGTCTGGCTGGGGGGCGGAGATTATCTCTGATAGCGTAGTTACTGGTGGTCCCTGCACACGCTGTGCTCAGTGTGCACACAGCACGCCGGAGAAACAGAGCACTCTTAACTGCATCTTAGTTAAAAAAAATCATTTTCTTTTACTGCTTTTTTCATAGTAACGCACAGTTTATTTGTGTGTTTAAGAAAAACATAAACCAATATTAGATCATAAATTATTGTAACGTTTTTATCACTTTGACGGGATAAAATTAAATGGGTAGATATAAAAACAATTACAGGGCTGTAAGCGCATCCCTGGGATTGTTTGGGGAACTCTTCACAATACATCACCAACAGCAAACAAGGTCAGGCTTTACTCTTTGTATTGTGGATTTTTGATCCATAGAAAGTTTGTGTCATGGTCCTGAATTTTCTCTACAGTCGATGTAATCTGGGGGGGTGTGTGTCCAAATCACATGACCAATTTAAGATGACCTAGAGGCAGCACAAAAGTGCAGACAATGGTTTTAAAAGCTAACAGGGTGGTTTTGTATCATTTTCTGAATCACATTTAGTTGTATATTTTAGATCATCTCGACAGATATTTGGGATTCATGTATTTGTTTTAGTTTGATCTTGCTGAGCATCATTTGCTAGCAGTGGTTGGTGCTGCTCTCCCTGACTGACTCTTAGTTTGTGATTGTTTACAATCGTCCATCGCATCTTAAAATCTTGAGCCTCAGTTCTGTTTCAGTTCCTGTTTTGGCTTTAATATCCTGCTCACGGTTTATTCTATCTCTTCTATTAGTTTTACTTCCCTGTATGTTGTTGTTTGGCTTTAGTTCAGCTGTGTCTCCCAGGTGTCTCTACTCAATCACCCCTGTGTGTGTATACATAGTCCTGTCACGCCCTTAATCTTTGTCTTGAGTCTTGAGTGTATGTTTCCATTCAGTGCGTCCCTCAGTCCCCTGTGCCTTAGAGTTTGTTTACATTTCCTTTTCATATTTCTTGTTTGTATTTCACATTTTTTGTGTGTTCTGGGCCTTATGACAGTCAACTATTCGTATTAAACTGCATATTTAACAAAAGGATACTAAAAGGTCCTGACGGAGCATCCTTTGGTGTAAAAGCTATCCCTGGAAATTTTGGTCTTTTATGTTTTTTTAAATTCCTTTACACATCCATCTAAAAAGGAAATATTAGCACTGAAATGAAAAACCAATTTAAACCAATTTAGTGTTGGTTTAAATTAGCTACATTAACCTTGAATAATGATTGTTTGAGACTTCTAAGCCATCAGTGTGACATATGTAAATTAATATTTAATTAATCTAAAAAATGAACACTTTATTTTCCAAAAATGTGATTTTTTCCGGCAATTATTTCATGGTTCAGGCTTTAAAGAGTTCAAACTGCTGGCAGGTAAATCAGACAAATGCCCCAGCAACAGAAATCTGCCACTTTGCCCCTTTCTAGAAGAAAAATGGCTGCCTTCCACCTTCCACAGGCAATAACCCCCCTTTGAAGTCAAGATGTAAAATATATCAACACAATCAATTTGTTGCTGTTTGTTTTCTGGTTATATAGCTTACTAATTGACAGAGATTTTAGTACTCTGACAATCCCGTATGATATATTATCCCACATGTCAGTAGGTCGAGAGAATCAGAAGCACAAAAACTGTGAGTTTCAAGATGCAAAAACAGGTAATAGGTAACATTCATATCCTTTTTTATTCTAGCATCACTTCTGCAACTTTTTGGAAGATTCACTACAACAAAACCTGACTTTATATAGATTTTAAATATATTTTGTGCTTCATTGCACTCATGAATTCACTGAAGGAAACAACCATTCCTCTGAGAAACAGAGCAGATTAGCCAGTTAGTTGAATACTAATATTCTAAATTGGTCACATTAGCTAACGTCTGCGCTGCAATAAAGGCCTGACCGAGAGGATTAGTTTAAGGAGCTAATTGGAGTCTTTAGGGTAACTCCCATATTTCTTATCTGCTGCATTGTTCACAGAGCCATCCGACGCCTTGAGTCAAGCCCATCTGCATTTCAAGTGAGTCGACCTTGATCTAACAGCGAGAGGATGGAGGGTAATGGCACTCCACTTGCACATGATTAAAGGTATCCTCCTTTATGTCTGCAGAGATTTATGCAAAACCAACAATTTACTTGATCCTACAAGCCCCTCTGTGCAGTACAGTGAATCACCGTGCTTAACCAACACCTTCTGCTTGCGTATCTGTACAGTTTAAAGGCACCAGCACGATTGTGAGCTGGGTCTACACGCAGCAGCTTTGCAGACCGTCAACTACATGTTATAACAGTTTACTGTCACCAGTGTGTGGGCTATGGCTGTTTGTGTTGTTGCTAGTCCTTCAGCCTGCTGCAGAGAGGACTACAGTTGTAACATTCAACAAGTTGAAGTGAACGTCAGTGTTAAACACAATGAAAAACGTCCACTTTGTGTTTCCACTTCATGAAGAAGTCATTTTCCTGTTCAGGCCCACTTGTGAACCAATCAGCATTTGACTTGTGCATAGTATCATTCCTGTTGCATTATGTGCTGTTAGCTTTTGGGACACAAGTACATCTGAGTGAGCTTGCATACCCAAAATCCTTCACTCTGTGGAGCCGAATACCTCCGCAAACTGAGACAAACTCAGAACCACGAATCCCGTTCGAGTCAGCAAGAGATGCACAGCTGGGCTCTTCCGCTCTTTAACATATAAGTGATTTACCAGTGCGTATTGATTTTTCCTCACCGGTCGTCTGTCACGGAGAGAGAAGGGATGAGGGACACATTTAACGATTTAAGGAAAGATTGAGAGAAAGGCAGGCAGAGGCATGTATACACACACATGCACACCACAGCTGGTGGGAGGCTAGCAGCGTGAGGTCCTGGTTGTTATTCCAACAGAGCTGGGTCTCCAGTAGCATCACTAACATACTGGAGACACATGCACTGTAGAATACAGCCAAGCCATGAAGACGGGCCTCGGAACAAGCACACACACCGCATTCATTCAGGTAAGAGTACCGAGAGGAGGAGGTTTTAAAAACAACAGAGCGATGCTGACTCCAGTAACAACAAGGGCGACCTATCGCTGAGGTACAGGAGAAACAGATGCATCGCAATGCTGCCCCGTAATTAACCAAACAACCTGTGTGTGTGAGAAAGAGAGACTCAGAAGACGAGAGACAGCGATTTTCAGCAGCTTCCAGTAAAACTTATTAAGATCACATCGCAAGAGCAGCCAACAAACCATAATTCATAATTCATGTTTCTACAGCGTGACTCGAAAGGAAGCAGATGATAGACAGAAAGAACGAGGAACAGAAATTAAGGCTGAAGTGGACTGACTAAACACGGGAACCCGATCCTATAAAGACAGAAAACTGCTCACTGATGAAATTCACACATTGCTCAGTTGGAGAGAGACAAGATTTGAAGAATTGCAAAAAGGACTGCAGGCAAGTGATGCTTTAATAATACAGCACAAACTGGGGCTAACAGATTTTAATAGAATGAAATAGGCGTTAAATTAAAAGCGTAGGCTAAGTCTGAGAGGGGAAATGATGACCCAACGAAGAGGACATGCAAACTCCCTGGGCAAACATTTGCCTTTAAGTCATAAACCTCAAACATGTCATATCATATGGTCACTTCCTGTAACATTATAGACAGTCTCCTTGCAAAGTTGGTGCACTTGTTACATTGTTTTAATAATCCTACTTACAGCATTCTTTAAACGTAGATGTTTGGATTAGTGCAATAATGCTTTTCGCCAGCAGCTACTGCTCGGCTAGATCACGGACAGCCCTGCAAATTTAATACAAACTCATGCATAACAAATATCCAGCAAGGCTCATTTTTCTAAGACCCACACACTATAAAACTTGACAAAGATTTCCTGGCAGTAATAGATGTCTGCCAATCCTCCTCTCAGTTGCCTCCTTTATCTCCTCTGGAGACAACAGCAGACAGCTGTTCTCATCAGGTCTAATCAGATTTGTATTTTAATTGAAGGAGTAAGAGAAAGAAGTTAGAAATAAGAAATAGTGGATTCATAAGCTTATTTATGGGTCTAGTCTTTATGAAACCTGATTATTTAGCAATAAAT
>NW_005187586.1:766201-768701 GCF_000239375.1 Pundamilia nyererei
ACATTTGGACTGATTTGTGACCACTGTTTGGGAGGGATGGTTATATTGTGTATCTGGAATGAATTTTAGGTCTCTACGTCCATCCCATGGGGAATGGGAGCAAAAACAAAAGTGTTGCGTTTATATTTTTGTTCAGTGTAAGTCATCGAGTTTTAGACGCACAGTTTTTTTTATGCACTTATAAAACCCCTGACATGTCTGAGTTAATTTTAATTACCAGTCTGCTTTGTTAGAACACCATAACATTTGCTTTGAGCGTGTTCCTGACACAGTGCTGGTGCCGTAAAATGCAGAGCACCTTGTCTAATTTAAATGATTGCCATCAGTATTAACCGAGGGACGGGACTGCTCAAAAATGTCAACAACTGCCAATCACGACTGTCTAAATATCACGGTCGCTCAAAGAAACGACCTTACTCGAATGCAGCAGATGTGTTGTATGATAGCACCTTTGTTACAGACAATGACACCCAGGCTCATCTACTTTCTCTCGCCCCGGGAGCGCCGCAGTGAGGATTTATTCAATGCTCAGGGGAGTAAAAAAGGGACACTGATGGGACCGCGCAGGCAAAAAAAGAAACACTAGTTGTTTCTCACTCGCACAATCTGAAAGGGAGGACACAATAATGGCCTCCATTCTTCATCCTCACCCTTTTTTTTTGTTGCTCTGAACCTTTCACTCATCTGCATCTTATTCACGGACTCACTCTTTGTCGCTCTGTTCCCTCTAATGTTTTGCATATTCTCACTATTCACAGCCACCCCCCCCTCACCTGTTTCTGCATTTGTCCCTTACATCCCATTATGAGTCTCTCTTTCTCTCTGTCTCCCTGCTGCAGGTGTTTGACAGTCACACTGTCGTCACATGGCTGTTGTTCTATTTTAATCTGACTCTTCTGTTCAGGAACAGACACCCACATGCTCTCGCCATTGTCTTGGCTCTCTATTCACTTTTCTCCTCCCCTGGATCGTTACCTTGCTTGAACTTCTACCATTTGCTCCGTTTCTACCTCCAGTGCTCTTAACATCCATCCATCTAACCATCCTGGGAGAAAGACGGGAGGAAGACACACACATCAACCCAGAACCCAGACCTCTTCATTAGCCTTACAGCACAAATGTTGGCCTTTACAGGTGGTTACATGATGGCTTCCTGCCATCTCTACCATAAACAGTTTGTGGTTATACATTTGATTTTGGTTAGCTAGACCTCTTGAGCTTATGAGCAGTTATTATTTTTCCAGTGCAGATTCATTTGCATTTTAAACCAAGTAAGTACTTAATTCACCATTTAATGTTAACAGCTGTTCCATAAAAACACACACCACATCATGGTCCTAACTATGGTGCTTTTATGCTAACCCCCCCCCAAACCGTAACCATAATTTATTCACATCAGAAAAAAATAACTCTACAGTAATATGCTCTTTTTTCCATCAAACTTTTGTAACATTTGGAAGTCAAACTATTTATGCTCGGTCTTGTTGACTGAAATGTCAGATTCTACTTATCAGGGGACTGACAAATGCACACATCACTTTATTAGGTATGCCTCTTCAGCAGCTCTAATCAGCCAAGCACACGAGAGAATGTGAATGCACTGAGGCCTGCTGAAGTTCAAACTGAACATTGCCTGAATATTTTAGAAATTACTGATCCACTGGGATTTTCTCCACAGAACCATCTGTAGAGTTTACAGACAATGGTTCAAAAAAGAGAAAATATCAAACACCACTGCCTAATCCAGCATTGTTGCTGAACATGCCCATTCCTTTATGACCATAGTGTGCACATCTTCTGGTTGCTGCTTTGAGCAGGATAATGCACCATACTCAGAGGCCTCCACAGTCACATGATCTTAATCCAGTAGAGGAGGAAATTCACATCATGGATGTGCGACCAGCAAATCTGCAGCAACCGTGTGACATCATCATGTCAATATGGACCCAAATCTCTATTCTCTGTTTTCAGCACCTTTTTGAATCTGTGCCCTGAAGAGTCAAGACAAAAAAGTACTAACCAAAAGTACTCCTTGGTGCTAGCAGGGAGTACTGTTGGTTATTCATTAAGAAAACTGTAATAATTTATATTTGTTAAATGACTCACTTTACACTGAAACTTATTGCTGTTGATTGGAAGATTGCCATCTAAATAGTTACGTATGCATAAATGTGTTTTCCTAAGTCATATCTATAGTTAAATATCAGATCGTAGCTGACCTAAACATCCATCCATCCATCCATCCATCCATCCATCCATCCATCCATCCATCCATCCATCCATCCATCCATCCATCCATCCGCTTCTGCTTATCCTTTTTTCAGGAACAAGAACTTGTAAAATGTAACCAATGTTGCCAAAGTTCCAAAACAAATTTGCATCACTTTTCTTTTCATGATGCTACAAATTTGGAGTTTTGTTCGTGTAGAAACTAGTCGCACTTTTGTTTCCGCTTTTATGTTTGTCTCCTGTTGCTAAAGCTAGAGCCGCAGCAACACGA
>NW_005187586.1:770168-774265 GCF_000239375.1 Pundamilia nyererei
GCTGTCTAATGTGTCTAATGTGATTTGACTAATCTGAATGTTTTGTTGTACTATCTCTGTTGTACTGTACTCCTAAGCAGATTCAGAGCCATTGTGACTGTGTGTATGTCAGGGTGTGTGTCCCTTATGCCATTGTTTAGGGTAGAATAAATTTCCTGTTGAAAATTCCAGGATGGACTCTGGACGCTCTGGGAGCTTCCCTGTTTATCAATGTGTGTGTGTGTGTGTGTGTGTGTGTGTGTGTGTTGGGCAACACAATGCCTCGATCTCCTTATGTTACCTCTGAGTCTCCTTGACATTCCACTCACCTCTCCTTTTCTTTTTTCCTCCCTCACCCCCCTCCCCCCTCTCATGCCTCCCTCTCCATTTTATCTTCTACTGGGTCATTTCATGTCCTTTTACATGCTTCTCTCCTTTCCCATGACCTATTTTCCTCTCCTGTGTCCTCTTTAAAAACAAAAAAGAAAAAGGGCTACCTTGAACTATGTCGCTGTGTGAGTACTGTGTGAGTGGAGCCTCAAGTTTTTTCTTTTCCTTTTTTTCTGAAGTATGTATTCAGGAACATGTAGTATTAGTTTAATTTACTTCTGTTTTTTTGAAGATGCATTGAGTTGAAGGGTATTATTTGTAAGGATGAGGTGGGGTGTCACATATAGGAGCCATAAATATTTTCAGTGCTTCTTTACTTTCTGTGTATGTCTTGAAAAAGAAACAAGGTTGCATGAGGAGAGGAACTGAGAGTTAATTGGTTTCACTGGGGAAACGGGTGTGAACATGCTAGAAGGGTCACAGCAGGTAAGAAATAAACCAGGGTTTTGGCCCTGAAGGCAAACACGTCAGCTATCGTTGTTCTTACCAGTCGATAAAGCCAAGAGTTTCCCTACATGTAGTTAAACTTCACCACTTTACTTTTTCAAGGTGAAACTGCATATTGCCTCTAACGTTAGCAGGCGAGCGAGCATAAATTAAAGCTGCTTTGCAATACCGTTTGATTTGATGGTTTGGCTTCACAATTTTCTGACATGTAAATTGGTTGATGGGTAAACTGAGACCAGTCACAGTGACGTGCAGCACAATCAGTGTGAAAATCAGCTGGGGTGCGCTAGAGGATTCAAAGGAAACTGATGCAGACAGGAGAAAAAATTTAATCTGCACCAAGAAAAGTCCACACAGGTAACACAAAAGTCAAACACAGGTCAGCCTGCTGTGATTTGATTGTGCTGTGTACTTTGAAAGACTTCTTTATATCTTTAGTGGTAGAATAGTGCTAGGCCTTAAGAGTTTGGGATATGGTACTCTCGTCTGCAGTGATGAATAATGGGGAAAGAGTGTTGGCGGCCATTTGGAAGTCCGGTAGCGCCTGTGGTCAGATGGGGGCAGAGTCAAAAACATGTTGTACAACCAGCATGTGGGCTACTCGTGCTTGTGCTGTTGATAGTGCTCTGAGATACAGCAAATTCTGGTATCAATTCAAAGCACACCTTTCAGCTTTTCATGTTTTTCATTGCAAAAGTATTTGTATTTATGTCCATTTGCAAATGGGCAGCAACATAAATTCAGACCTCACAATGTTATATTTTCTTCACTAGTAGATCCTCATGCTAAGCGATTGTTTGGTCTGTTTGCACTGTTGGCAACGTGCAATACTCAATCACATTGAGAAAGGTAAAGACTATGTTGCTTATATGCTAAAAATAGGACATTTTAGCAATTTACTAAGTGGTTGCCAGGCAATTCAACTGTGGATAAAAATAAAACGTTTTTGCTGTGAAATTAAAATGATAGGATGCTTTTATAAGGTGTTGTAGGTGCTTAAAGGCTAAAAGCAGGGCATTTGAGCCCGTTTCTAAGTGGTTTCCAGGGAACATGATAGCATCATAACACATCATTCGTGTGTAAATTAAATGCTACTGTAATGAATAAAATTATATGGTATTTTATAGGTTTTTATGGCTTAGTTTAACTTGTTTGCCAGGTGGCTGGTAGGCAACATGATGCCATCATAATATCTGATATAGATAAGAACCTTCAGGGGTCTAAGATGTAGCTGTCTGCCAAATGGAGTTCCTCAAACCCTGATAGAGTATTAGGACAAAGAAACGAACGTACAGACAGACAGATTTCATGCAGTGCAGTATTATAAGGTACAATGTTAATAAGAACAGAACAGAATTCCCATATATAACATCTGTCATATGACATATGTCAATAAAAATAGTCTGTAATGTGACTATGGGCAGACCAAATGCTGAACACATCTAAATAAACAGACAAATGCACTGAACCACAGCCTCTCATTATGCAGCCCTCCTGGCATTGGCAGAACCGATGTTCTCCCTGAGTTATATGAAACACACCGTGCGGTCTCAGTAGGCAAAGAGTAGGATTCAGGAAAACAATTATAACCCCAATAGCATGAGCATAATATGGAACAAGCCCAGAAACAGTAATTACAAGATGGGTCTATTAATTGAAGTGAGCTAATTTGTCCCCACTCCGGTCTGTGGATACTGAACGATGTCTGTGGCATCTGAGAAGACTGATGTATTAACGAAAAAATAAACAGACTCTTCCCTCATGTGTGCATTAGTTGCTTTTTTGCCCCCATGACAAAAGTACCGTGTTTACCCAGATTTGTTCCCGCTGTAAACAGCTCACACTCATCTAAGTGAGTCTGATTATTTTGAGCAAGTCAGCTCGCGATGGATGAGTGGTTAGCACTTTGCGTTTATGTAGATTTCTTTCAAAAACAAACTGTCTGCAGATGAGAATTTATGGACAGCTAACCTGTCTAGTTTTTTTAATTTTATTCAAGCTTTTATCTCACCGAGTCAGGTCACTGGTATTGGCTTGCTTTCCTGCCACAGTCAGTCAACAATGACCTGGCTGCAGCTGATGCCGCTGCCAGGCTTGTGACAAACACTCTTGCGGGTCCCACATCGCCACATGGCTGTCCTATTTTTATTGGCTCCCACTGAAGTACAGATTTGATTTCAAAGTCTTTTTCATTTCACACACGACACCATGGTCAGGGGCTGACATTGCTTTAAATGAAACACTGAATCCTTGCGTGGCCTGATGGATGAAGTCCAAGCTGAAAAAAGTCTGCAAATGAATGTCTTTATTTAAGATCTCCTCCCACGTGGAAAAGTTTTGATTGAGTTCTGGATGATCTTAAATTTGTCCATATTTATTTACTGTGGTAAAACTGCTAATATGCTGACATAGTTTTCTTATTCTGGGTGGTCACATAATGTCATTTTCACTCTTTTTACTTTCCCTTCTACTTCCTGATTAGGCTTAGGCACTAAAAACTCCTTATAGTGTGGCTTTGTAAAAGACAGTGGTTTGGTTTAACATATGCCACTTCACAACAGTGAGCCTGCACACTGACAAATTATGAGTTTGGAGCCCCATCTCAGTGATGCCATGACCCAGTCCATCACGTGGACACCGTACGTGTAACTGAGACACACCAACGCCTTTGACAAAATGTCATTTGATGAGCAGGGAGGGGAACGGGCTGGATGTTGCACAAACCTTTGTGTCAGAGTGATGTATTCATTATTCATGTAATCTGTGATATTTTTTGTGAAAATCTGACACGAACCAGTGAGTGAAGATGATAAATTCATCATACAGCAGCTGCTTTTTGAGCTCAAAAGTAGAGCTGCTTCCAGTAATTAAACCTCTGTCCTTCACTGTTCATTATGTGTTTCACACTGTGACTCTGTTGCCAACTCACATTACCGCTGACAACAATGTTGCCAATCACTCACTGCTCGTGTATCTTTTTTTGTGTGTGTGTGTGAAATGGAGAAAAGGAAGACGAAGGAGCGGTTAAACAAGATGGAAAGAGATAAAATGGAGGAGAGCGGGGTCACTGAACATGAAGACGGGAAAAAGGGAGAAAATGTGATGAAGATATGTCAAGAGGAAGAGGTGGGGAAGACGAGACCTATTGCTAATAAAGCTGTGTCGTGACAGTGGGGAGCCAGACATTCAATCAATACTTGCCCCAGAGGTCACAAACACACACCAATAAGGATGCACACACACACACACACACACACACACACACACACACACACACACAC
>NW_005187586.1:774492-780446 GCF_000239375.1 Pundamilia nyererei
ACACACACACACACACACACACACACATTTCAGACTATGTGACAATGATGCAGTAAACTGTTGATGTGAACACTTTGCACTCCTTGCACTCGCGCAGTAAGGTCCCATGAGGTCCACCAGGTGGACAAATTGTGCGTTTGTTAAACTGTGTCATCGTCAGGGAGACAAGTGTCTGTGTCGTTAAGCCTGTCACGTTTGGGTTCAGTGTGACCAGGAAGCGAGAGACGCCTGACGCAGTGTAAATCTCACATTCAAATGAGTTGTGCTGACTTAGCAGAAAAACGTAATATATTTAATGAAAATGAATTAGATGAAGCAGTCTACACATGGTTGTGTGCATTTTAAACACACACACATTCAGGCACAAAATCCCTAGTGAGGTCCACTTAGCTTATTGGACTAGAAGTGATTGATTTAGTTTAGTTTAGTGGCTGATGGATGGCAGCTACTTCAGAACAACACACACAAAAACACACACAAACACACACCCACACACACAGAGACACAAACATGTGATGCAAACCTTGTGAAATAGTTAAAACTAATATTAATATTTGTTGTATCTTGCAAGGCTGCCTTATCAGGGACTCGCAGAAGTCTGCTTTGAATTTCAAAATAAGCACTCTGTGTATACGTGCGCATGTTTCTGTGTGTGTGTGTGTGTCTATGCACGTGTTGCACTGTTAAATACACGTCTAACTCCTTGCCATCGTGGCCCATGCACTTGTCAGAAATAAACAGCGGGCTGCAGATATCTGAACACGTCATGTGCACATTTGCAGACATGTTCAAATAGGTTAATGGTAGAAAAACGCCATTCTATCCAGACTCTCAGGCTGCCGTCCTGAAACTGCATTTTCACCTTGTCGACAGAAGGCAACATTACTGCGACAAGAAAAACAAACACTTCATTTGGTCACCACGTAACTGCAGCAGTGTGTGCTGGATTTTAACCACCTTTTGCAAAGCAAGAGCTGCACTGCTGTAGCGTGAATCTTCTCCTCTTATCTTCTGCGCGTGTTTGTTTGTGGTTGTACTTGCGCATTACCTCTGAGCGGGCAGTCAAACACAAAGATTATAGTATGGCCATTAATAATCTTCAACAAACATACTCGTGCATGCTCATGGTCAGCCGTTTGAACCCTGGCCATGTTATCTGCCTGTGTTAATCTAGTTTAGCATGCATGTGTATGTGCATGTGTGCGTTAGCCCCAGTGAACTGTATATATCACCTGCACCATTTTGAGATGACTGTTTAAAGAGCAGCTGTACAGCAGATTACATGCTTGTGTCAAAGGTGGGCATTATGTGAAGGTATTTAACCACAGTGTAGTAGTTTACACTTAACAAGCAAAAGATCCTCAGTTCGATCCTGCGAGGATGCACAAATCCCTTTGGGGTTGCCTCAAGAAGGGCATCCAGTGTAAAAATCTGCCAAATCAAATATGCAGTGTAACCCTTTGTGAATACGAGAGCAGCTGAAAGAAGCTTTTTTAACAAATGTATGCTACTCTGCTGACACACACAGCAGCTCTTGTGGAAAAAATGTGATTCTTCAAAAATATGAATATAAACAAAAAGGGGAAAGAAAAGGAGGGCAATCTGTCTCAAAGAAACTATCCACCGCAATGCAGGCAACACAAAAACACGGGCATGCAGCAAGCACAAAGATATGCGCCTATACTACCAAAGTAAGATGAGAGAGCAGACACTTCAGTGGAAACCTGAAGAAACCTGATTCTTTGCTTTAACTCGAATCACAACTGATGGAAGTCAATAGTTTATACTCAGTACCAAAGGAAAAAAAAAGATAAGATTGAAAGGACAAAGGAGAAGGACGGGGAGAAGCGGGAGACGAAGAGACAAATAGAAGCAGGTAGACAGATTAGGAGACATGACACAACAGACAAGAGGAAAATAGATGGGGGTGAAGTGATTGATAGATGGCAGACAGCTGCAGAGGAAAAAAAACATACAAGAGGAAGGACTGGGTGGGTGAAGGGCAGAGAGAGTGGGAAGAGCATGTGCATGTTTCACTGCAGTTAAAAAGATTGATGAGGGAGGCAGAGGGACTGACGGTAACTTGTAGGGCAAGTTCACCCGTCTCACATGTCCCCACTGTGCATATTTCATGTATCAACCCAAAACAGCACACTGATCATTTTGTTTGTACCATGCCTGTACTGAGGTTAGCATGACATTAACTTGACAGCCATGTTTGACGTGAGACAAGTGAATAAGGCTTCAGTCACACAGGTCTAGGGATCGGTCAGCGACCATACGGCAAACACTGGTCGAGAGGGAAAAATGTGTTCGGGGAGATCCTCCTTGCTTCTTGTGTTTTGCAGATATCTGTGGTCACCTGTAGACTACAGGGAAGACGCTGGCTTGTCTCCACACACCCACTAATTACTATCAAAATTGTGATGTAGCCCAGAAATGGTGAGCTTTGACCATCAAAGTAAAAGCCGGACCTTTTGAAACATGTTGGCTGCACTCCTGAGATAAAACATTTACTTTGACGGCAAAACTTTTTGTCGCACTTTTTCAAGTTTTACAACTGTTTGGGTAGAATGTTTGCAGACATTTCCCATGCAAACTACAGCTGGCCGTGGCAATCTCCTCACGGTGGTTTTTTTTGTTGAGCAACGTCTTTGAAATCGATTTCAACAGCTACCAACCGCTAGCTAACCAATCATGGAATACATGTTTCTTTCTTTGCAACTGGTGGTTGCATAACATCTGAGAGCTGGTGGATAACTCTCAAGCGATGTGCACAGAGAAACCTCTATAGGCCTGTGTTGGCGCTCTAATGGAGTTTCTGTAGCTTTAAATTGAACTGAAACAGTTGCTTAACACGCCCCTTTCAGGAACAGGTGACAGTAAGTAGACCAATAGGAGCAGCGCAGCTCATTGGATAGACTACACAACTTTACACAAAGTTACTTGTGTAAAGTTGTGTGTATGTTTTTAACATATGTCAGCTATTTTATTGGTGCTTTAAAACTTCACCAACAGCTGCTGGCAGAAGATTGGTGCCTGGTTCTGTTGAAGGTTTCTTCCTGTTAAAGGGGCGTTTTTCCTTCCCAGACTCTCCAAGTGCTTGCTCATAGGGGGTCATCCGAATGTTTGGGTTTCTCTCTATTTTTGTACGGCCTTTACACTAAAAATTGTGCCTTGAGATGACTGTTGTTGTGATTTGGAACTATATAAATAATGGCCACATTAAAAACAATATTTCATAGTTTGCCTGACAGAAATATAAATAAATACATCCATCAATACATGTTGTGCATTTGGCTGAAATAAAACCCAGTAAAAGTGAGTTCCGAGAGAAGCAAACAGTTGAGGTTAACTGCACTGAAGCACGTAAAGTGACAATAACAAAGAGAAACACACACAGTATCGCTCCTTGAAGTTCCCCCAGTTTGTGTTTGTCCCTCAGCTTTACATTCTCCCCAAAAGCTCCGGCCTGTGTGCAAACGATCAAAGCTAATAATTACATCAGCCAAATTAAGCACGCTAGACAACAACAGGGTTTTCTGCTCCTGTGGGGACACCATCAACTGAAGTATTTCACTTTGTTTTCAGTTCTTCAGCTGGCAGGAGAACATGAAAGTGTCAGTTTGGTTATTTGTAGCCTATATTAATTTTCATCGCTTTACTCGCTGTCACACGGCCCTTTTTGATGTTGTACACGAGCCATTATGTTTCTCTCATTAAGCCCACCAGACTCCATTGACAAAAAAAGAAGAAGCACTAAGTTTACCTCAGACAACACGGGGTTGCTGCCTGACTATGGTGAACAGCAATCCCATAAACTGACTCATTGATTTTCCACATACACTGATCCAGGAAGAACAAGAGGGTGGAACAAAAGGCGAATTTAGCCCAACTCCTATTGGTTACATATTTTCACGATGTTTTCATTAAACGGTAAAAAGAAAGAAAGAAAAAAGGCGACTTGGTGACGAGACATTAAATACTGAGCCTTTGCTTTACACCTGGTATAAATGGGAAACGGTGCGTAATCTGGCACCTGTGATGTGACTCGGATCAGTGTCAGTGTCAGCTGTGGCAGAGGATCTCAAATGTAAGAAAAAGTATTGCATGTGGATTAAGAAAGAAGTGAGTTTACCACACCTCTGCATGAGGCAAGCAGCTTAAGACTACATTAAGTGCTTTCAACATAGCGCACCCTAATCTCAAAAACTCTCTTTCATTTCTTGGTAGCGTTGTGTTAAAGCAAACACTTTGTTTATGGTTCAGGAGGCAGAGCTGGCCATCTACTAATCAGAAGGTTGGTGGTTCGATCCCTGTCCGTTCCAGTCTGTGTGCTATCCTATGGTGGCCCTGAGAGTCCAAACAGACTGCAACTTGAGAAAACACCAGCAATAAGAAAAATGCCGCAAAGCCTACAAAACACAACAGAAATAGAAAAAAAGAAAACAGAAATAGGAAAAAGCAGATTTCCAAAAGCACAAAGGAAGTGTTTCTGGGGAGACAATAACCCGACGGACCAGTTGCAGGAACCAAAATATGCTAAGAATTGCTCTGGGAGACGCTTAAAAGAAGTGGAGGATCTATCGGTTTTGTGAGGAAAGAAAAGATGAGAGGTGAGTGTGTTAGCCTAACTATTAGCCTAAAAATCCGTCATCAGCATTATATGAATCATGATAAAACACACCTACCATGTTTTGGGTTCCTGCAACTGGTCAGTCGTGATATTGTCTCCCCAGAAACACTTCCTTTGTGCTTTTGGAAATCTGCTTTTTCCTATTTCTGTTTTCTTTTTTTCTATTTCCGTTTTGTTTTGTGTGCTTTTGCAGCGTTTTTCTTATTGCTGGTGTTTGCTTAAGTTGCAGTCCGTTTGGCCTCTCAGGGCCACCGTACTATCCCTTGGTAAGATCCTGAACCCAGAGTTTGAATAACACGTTCATCAGAGAGTGGATTTTAGAGAGAAAAAAAGTGAGCAGAAAAGCAATATATAAGAGCCAGTCCGTTTTTCATTTACTAATCAAAACAGCATAGCTGCAGGAAGATGAATGCATAAAAAAAGTATTTTGTGGCATCAGATTTTATCCTTGTTTTTTTCACACTGATATCTGGTGGTGCTAAAGTCACCTAACATGGGTAATGTTATCGCTATCGATAGCAGGAGAGAGTTCCCTATCAGAGTTTTCCACATAGTTTGAAGAAACAATGGTAACAGGCAGATTAAGGTGCAAGGGTAAGGAGGGCTACTTGAAATGTCCACATATTAGAAAACTGAAAATGTTGTTGAGCTTCCCCCACAGGTGCCTCTACGGCATTACCATTCTAGTAGCGCTCAACCTCTTTGCGTCACATTGCAGAACTGGAGTTTATGGTCAGTCATTTTACGCCCGCTGTCACGGTCGGGTATAAAAGTCAACACAGGCACTAATGACTTCATTTACATAATTTTCTTCTACAGGGTTCTATAATTTATGTTATCAAGTAAAATAAGCCCTTTGAATGAAGCGTGCACAGGAAAAATGGATTTTCTTCTGTGTGTTTGCATGGATGCGCGTGTGCGTTTGGCCATCTCTCTTCCAGTCCAGCTGGTATGTGACAGTGCTGCCATGGCAACACGGAAAGCCGTCACAGCCAAAATGTCTGTTATTAGACTTGCAGATATAATTGTCCTTCTGTTTAACCCTTTTTGTCTTTCTATCTCTCTGTTCTGTTTATTTCTGTCCAAGTGATTATCAATTAATCTGCCCATCTGTTGATCTATCTATTCTCCTTCAGCCCCTCGATCGATCTTCCTGTTCATCAGCTTTTGTATCGATCCATCCTCCCCCGTTGCTCGCTCAATCTTTCTGCTCATGTGGAACCTCTATCTATCTATCTATCTATCTATCTATCTATCTATCTATCTATCTATCTATCTATCTATCTATCTATCTATCTATCTATCTATCTATCTATCT
>NW_005187586.1:780466-803917 GCF_000239375.1 Pundamilia nyererei
TCTATCTATCTATCTATCTATCTATCTATCTATCTATCTATCTATCTATCTATCTATCTATCTATCTATCTATCTATCTATCTATCTATCTATCTGTATCATACAGTGGGTGTCTGCATTTTTTCTTACCTTTAAAAGGAACCGCCCAAAAGCATCAGCAAGGCGCGGAGGGACACATATAGAAGAGAGAGAGAAAGACAAAAGACTATTATTAGAAAAGAATATAGTGGAATATGCACAACTCAGCAGTTCTCCTACACTGTGTTTCAGCGTCATCTCGGTTCGACACAAGCTCAAAATGTCAAAACCAGCCACTGACGAATATTAGTTCCAAAACGTGTCATTGAAATATTAATTGTTATTGTTATAAAGTCAGCGCAACAATTGATTCATGATTACAAAATACTACAAAAACACGACATTGTGTAAATCATGGGATTCCACCCGAAAAGCCTTGCTTTGGTCAAAGGTCAAAGGTGACCACGAGGCCCTGATGGAGAGGTCATCATGTCATCACACACACTTCCACAACGGAGCGAACGCCACCCACTTCCTTTTGTTTCTCTCTGACCCCTTAAAGCACACGTGGATGCCCGGACGCGATGCATAAACACATACTCGGTGTGTAGAAACAGCTGTGTAGTTAATTATGCTCTGTGTGTGAGTGTAATTAGGTGGTAATTATCATCATCAAGACAAACGTGGGCTTATAATTCTTAAAAAAACCCACAGTGTCCTGTCAGCTTTGCATGTGTGAAAGAGGGTGTGTTTGTGGGCGTATAAAGATACACATGTGTTTGTGCGTTTTTACATTTCCACGTGAACCATACACAACACCTAGTGTGCATTTGTCTACACACCTGTGTCTTTGAGCTGTTCTTTTCAATACGTTTGCGTGTCACTCCTCTCGCATAGTTTTGAATGTCCTACTGCAGTTTCATCGTTTAAGGCCTGTGTGTGTGTGTGTTTGTGTGTGCGTGTGTGCATACTCCTCTACAGAAAACTCAATATGGCAGGGTCAGCTCTGCAGAAAATGGTCCATTGAGCAGCAATTACATTCTGCTGCCAAGGACTCTCTGCTTGACTCTTGCCTTTTCTATGGAGCTTTACGTAAAACCGCTGAGCCCACACACAAACAAAGACACATTGCGTACGTGCGTGCACACACACACGCACACACACACGTACGCAGATACACACTTGTGGAACAGAGGATAAAGGAAGAGACTGAGAGCAAGAGTGGAGGAGGTGTGACTAATCTTCTCTTCCTCTGTTTGGAAAGACTGGAGGAGATGAGCGAGGGCTGTAAAATCATTTTGACGGGGAGGATTAAGACACTAACAGACACACACATGCGCGCGCATGCACACACATATATATACACACACACACACAAACACATGCACAGGTATACTCCCCTTCTCACACCTAGACAGACCAATATCTCTCACTGATACATACACATATGGAGAAACACTGCTACATCCTTGGCTCCAACATGTGCATGCAAACTCAGGTTTTCTCTCTCTCGCATTTATTATTATCATTTTAACACACCTACACACATGCTCACAAGCTCCTACGCCAACAAGTATACAAACTACCAATTGCACCTGGCAGTAACATGGATCTCCTCTGTCATTGTGTCTGATGCTGCCAAATTTCACTAACATCTACCACGAGGATCAGATTTTTCTTTCCCTTATGTTGCAGTTTGCTACGCTGTCTCCACTCCTCCTTGTAATAATAAACCCTTAAAGGCTCCATGTCATTCAAATTTCATGTGCTCATATCCACCACAGGATAACGTTCTTCACACAGATGTGGGTTAGTTGGACCAGTTACACTGAATAAAGTTGAGGGCTAAATCAAACTACACAGTCATAACAGTGAGCTCTTTCTGGCTGAATTCAAGCTGCTGGGTAGACGTCAGGTTGATCCCGCTTCACTGTAGTCAGACTTAACAAAGCTCAACTTAAAAAAATGATCTATGCTATTTGTAAACAAAGAATACAAATGTTTTTGGGCAATGAAGACCTACAGTGCATAAAAATGTAAAAACAGGCAGCGCGCCATGTCAGAGTTAACCCCCTGCTGGGCCTACATACCGGGATGCTAATCTATCTTAATTATCCTGCTGTTTTAGCCATTTTCGCATCCAGAAAAACAGAGTGGATGAGTTCATAAACTATAAATAAATATAAAAAAAAAAGTTTGAAAAGACCCTTTTCAGTTTTTTTAGTTTTTGGCATATTTGTCACACTTAAATGTTTCAGATCATTGAATGAACTTTAATATTAGACAAAGATGCAAACTGCAGTTTTTTAACAACTGCAAAAGTTATCCAAACCTACAGGGCTTCCTAAATCTAATAACTGGTTGGGCTACCCTTGGCAGGAAGAACTGCAACGTTCAGTGTTCAGCCACATTGTCCGGACTTGGCCAAGCCATTCAGAGCTGGACTTGCTGCTGCCTTTTGGATCATCGTCCTGCTGCGTAACCCGAGTGAGCTCGAGCTTCATGACATGAACTAATGGTCGGACATTCTCCTTCAGGGTTTTCTGGCAGAGAACAGACTTAATGGTTCCATCAACAATAGAAAGTCATTCAGGTCAGCCTGGACAGCAGCCTGAGACCATCACACTACCACCGCCATGTTTGATTATTAGTGCTGTCAGATGTAAAGGGATGCAAACCTTCCAAAAAGTTCTACTTTTCTCTTGTTAATCCACACAATGGTTTTAGAAGTTTTAGAGATTATCAGGATGTTCATTTGTTGATAATCGATCTCACCCTGGTTCAGTGGAGTCCCAAAGCCTTTAAAATGTTTTATTTATAAACCCTTTCCAGACTGATGGACGTCAATGACTGTTTCTCATCTTGTCTTGAGTGATGTGTTGCTTTTGAGACCGTAAAGATAACTTCACTTTGTCAGACAGATTCTACTTAAGTGATTTCTTGATTTAACAGGTCTGGCATTAATCAGGCTTCGGTGTGGCTACTGAAATTGAATTCAGCTGTCCAAAGAATCTGGCTAATCACAGTTAATCCAGGATTTAACAAGAGGAGGCAATTACTTTTTCCACACAGGCGCAGTTAGGTTTGGATGACCTTTTCCCTTAATAAATGAAACCGTCACTTTAAGACTGCATTTTGTAGTTATTCGGGTTATTTTTGTGTAATA
Organism: Pundamilia nyererei; assembly: GCF_000239375.1. Classification (NCBI taxonomy): domain Eukaryota; kingdom Metazoa; phylum Chordata; class Actinopteri; order Cichliformes; family Cichlidae; genus Pundamilia; species Pundamilia nyererei. The sequence goes on from NW_005187586.1 coordinate 783,651, forward strand.
TTAAAATATGAACAGTTACATGTGACAAACTTGCAAAAAACGAAGAAATCCTGTAGGGGATAAATACTTTCTCATGACACTATACTATACATCGTATCACCTTATCTCACCTTAAACCATTTCCTGTATTTGAACAAGACCAACCGTGGTATGGTGATCTGCTATAACCTATGTTAGTTTCTTGTGGATGTTTGAAGTCTGTGTCTGTAATGAAGACCCGGTCGACCCTGGAGAACACCTGAACATATTTTGGTATGTTCAGGTGTTCCAGTTAGTCTACATGCTTGTAATTCCTCCACATGTGCTGCAGAGGTGTCCCAGAAGCAGATCTCTATGAGTGACGTTAAAAAATATAGGCTGAGCATATTTTTGAAATAAAATAAATAGTACTGAGCAGGTGAGGGGGACTGGATATCAGACACAGGATAGGAATAGAAAATTTAGTCCATTTAAAAAAATAAAAGTCCTCTAAACGCTTTACTTCATGACTACAGTCATGTTGTGATTTAAAGCTTATTCCTACAAGGTAGGATATAATATGTATAATAAAATTCCCGTACAGAAATGTCAGTAACACAAAAAAGGCCTATGTGGGATATCCTGTGTGTTCTTTTACAGAGACATTGAAAAACTTTGTGTTCTGCATTTGAACGTTTGGCAGCACGACTTGTTCAAGTACGACCAACTGCTGGGTCTGACGGGTTACAGCAGGGTTAAAATGACAGAAGACACAAATATACTCACCATTCATCCAACACACACACACACGCGCGCGCACACCCACACACACACAGAAACACACACAGGCCCTTGCATCCTGTCCATCTCTCAGTGCCACAGCAAGAGGCCTGTTGCCAGGATACAGGGGCTGCGTGTGTGTTTCCTGTTAGATCAGTCAAAGGAGGAGAAATACAATTTTCTGATCAAGCTGTCACTTTCCTGTCATTTTACAGCCTCTGATCTCCCGTGCCCGCTTCTCTGAATGCATGTTTGTTTTGAGAAGCGTGTTTGCCTGTAAGCCCCGATATGTGTTTAAGCACATTTGATGCAGTCTTGCATCTTCCTCGACTCCACATTAGTGAAATGCCAAATACATAATTAACATGTATCTTATGTTTCCTGGCACTGTATGACATAATTCTGTTGACATTTGCTATGCCAGTCCAGTGTAATTTAACTTTGTGCGTGTTTGTCTTTTTTCAATAAAGATATCAGGTGAAAAATTCAAGGAAGTTTAAAAAAAGCAAACAGGTTTTGCAGACATTTGCATGATTTCAGAGTCATGAAATACAAAATAAATATACTTTTACAGAACCCCCCCACCACCACCACCACTTTAGACCACTCAGACCTCATCTTTAAGCTCCCCCATGTGAATTACGGTGGTCGTTTTGGAGCTTTCCTGGAATCTTACCTGAGCTGACCTGAGAAAGAGTTGAGGAATAAGAAAATAGCAGTGAAATATGGCGTCTGGTATTCTCATCAGCGGAAATAATACAAGAGCATTCATTGCAAAAAGAAAAACTAATATGCAAAAAAAAAAGAATTCTGTGTGACTCATAGATTCATCAGAAACAAGCGCACCATTTTAAGATCCGTCTGTGTCTGTGGTGGCAGGAATATCTGCAGAAATTCTCCCGCTGCCAGTACACATATCTGGCAGAATACTTACAATTATAAAGCAATATAAAAGACTTTTTGCCTCTGCACAACGCTGCAACAATACTGAACAGAATACACGCAAAAACTTTCTTTTTCAACCCAAGCTTTTTGATCTTCCTTTGTTTTTATGGCATAGTTAGGGGGAAAAAAAGCAGAAAAGGCTTCTGGTTTTTTGAAGCGCATGTTTTGTGCTTTGGTTTTTGTGTTGGTTTTTTTCCCCTTCTCTTTAAGAAAAACCGTATGATCGGATGAGTCAGACTCAATTTAAGACAAGGCACTCGAGAATTAGGAAGCTGTCTTTTATACTAAAATCAGTCAGGGGTCTTTTTAAATGTCCTCTGCAGGCTGCTTAGGAAGATTCCTCCAAACTCCAAAGATATTTTTGGGTGAATTTTAAGGCGGGATTTAAAAGATTTCTGCATTTAAAAGGGATTAGTGCAACAACAAGATCAAAATGTTTCAACCAAACGCTAAAGAGTGGGTTGAGTTTATTGTAGAAAATCTCCCCCCAAAACTGGCTTAAACCTGCGAGTGAAAACAGAGCTGCGTACAGCACTCGTCGCTCTGATCGGAGGGTTACTGTGACTCATAGGTCAGTGTAGTTCGCTCCACTCAGAGGAACCGCTACTAATCTTTTACACCCACATAACCCCCACTAGCATTTAGCTCTTTGTGTGAAGGAGGCCGCGACACAGAAGGCAAAATCAGGATCTGCAGCACATACGCAGGAACAATCATTTACATAATAACTGTATTCATCAGAACGCTCCACTGAAAGGAGGAGAGCGCTGATTAATTCCTCACTTACGCCTTGATTTCTCTTTGTTTGAATGACACGCACAAAAACACACAGGGACACCTTACACCTTATTGTGCAAAAAAAGAAAAAAATTCAAAAAACCTCACCCCGTCATAAGGACATCCATCATTCCACTAGTTGTTTTTAATATCACTCACTCAACTTCCAAGGTAACGGCAATTTTACATTCGTTGGTTGTTTCCACGGTTACATGAGAGATGACCAACTCTAGCAGGTGCCTTTTTTCCCATCATAACTAATTTCACTTCTGACTTTTTACTTGCGGGAGGATTTTGGCTCAGCACTATCACACGGTGCACTCAATGTTCTTCCTGTCGGCATTAACAGAAAAAAATAAATTAAGAAAAATTATAATATGACACTGCAAAACAGCACACAAGCAGACAGTCCATTAAATATCATCCACAGAATGGCCCCAAAAAGCAAGCTGTGCAGAGGAGGATACTTAGATGACAGAGTGCATTTGTCAGGACTCTCTAGTGGACAAACTATGTCATAGTGGCACTATTTTTAAATTATAAAATTGATAAAATGACCTCGCACAGGAATATTTCATTTGGCTATTACATAACTGTCAAGTTATGGTGCTTTATCAACATGATGCAAAAATCTAATAACATTTGCAACATCTCCCTGGTCGTCCACTACCATAAATTTGAAAAAGGTCCTGTCTAAAAATGGTTGTGGTCTGACTGCAAAAATGCAGAGTGGATATGAGAAAGGCAGCTGCAGGAGAACTGTTATTTCCACCTCCTATAGACCTTCTATTAGAAACCAGGAAATTTTCTATATTTAAGTTAATGCATGTGATTGACAACTTATTTAGTTATGAAATGGTGTTCAGATCGCAACGTAGCGTCCGCTCCAAGTAAAAAAGACTTGTATTAAAAAGTACCTGGTTTTTAAATATCCACATGTACACTGTGTCATCATGTGTAGCACAGTAACGTTTTTGTCCAGGTACCTTAAACATGTCCCTCTCTGTACACAGTATTAAGCTGTGGTTTGTACCTGTATGATATTGTGGCCGGTTAGCTCCAAAGTATAAGAAGCAATTGTATGAGTTTGTGAGTATAGATACCACCTCAAGGCAATTTAATGTTTCTACAGGATAAAAAGTTTCTTTAAAAAAGCTCTGCTTTGTTAAAAAAGTCAACAAAGGCCATCCAGCTGAAGGATACAAAGCACGTTGACATTGTCTTCTTCTGGATTTTACCTACAAGCCTTAAGAAACAGTTTCCTTTAATTTGAGTCATTTGTGTTATTTCAGTGAAATACTGTGCTTTGTCACGTTAACTCAATAGCTTTTTGTTAAGTCGGTTCAACATTTTAGAGTCAAGTGCAGTCATTTTCTCAACAAACCTATTCAACAAACTTGTGTGGAACCAATTTTTTAAAATTAATTAAAAAAGGTTTTATTTGAGTGCACAATATTTTGTTGAAATAAATAAATAAAAATGTTAAGTAAAAAAAAAAAAAATTTGTTCAAATCCAGCTAAGGGAGATTCTTTAAAACCAACAATAGTGATATTTCATGTTTTTGTGACTGCCTTTCATCAAAATGAAACACTCAGTGTCTAAATGTTATATATCTATATCTATACCTATAGGTGAGAGGCAGGGTTATGCTCTGCCAGTTTGACACAGGCTAGCACATAGAGACAACCATTCACACCTAGCTTAGAATAATAAATTAACCCAACCCCACTAATTGCATGTCTTTGGACTTTGGGATGAAGCCACGAAACCTCCACACAGAAAGGCTAGTCGAACTCAGGACCGTCTTGCTGTGACAGTGCTAACCACTGCCCCTACCTTTTTGAGGTATTTGTGACATGCCCTCTAACCACTAAGGCATCATTCCCTCATGAACCAAACATCTCGGGACTCCAGTGAGTTCAGTGTTGCTTTTAAAGCTGGTTTGAAATCAGGTTTCAGTTAAACAAGCCTTCATTACTGAACTGACACAATTTTAGGCATACATGGGTTAGTCAACATGTGTTATGCACAAAAACTGAGATAAAATGGGAGAATGTGTTTTTATTGGATTAAGCAGAAGCAGAACATCCTCCATTAGCTACCGTAACAAGCGTATCATTTCTGGATGTGGCATTTCTGCTTTATCTCCCTATCAGATAATGAAATAAATCTAATCTCTGCGTGTGAGTCTCGCGCATACGTGTAGGTGCTACATCTGAACTTTTCTGCATTGTCCATGAACATCTCTCAGCTACTGCAAACAGCGCCGATGCGGTCTCGTCTCTCTGTGCTCCTCCCCTCCTTCATCCCTCTCTCGCACTCTTATGTGCCCACTCACTGCCACTCACACTGATAGACACGGGAAAACACACAGATGAAGTGAAATTAAATGAAAAATGAGAGGATGGGATGTAGAGAATAATAGCTCCCTTTTCAGTTTGCACACATGTTTGTGTAGTCGCTAGCACTGCACCAGCTTGGACTGCTGTTTCAAATGATCTTAGGATATCAGCCCTGGACTCACTGCTTGTTCTTCTCTGCATTCCCTGTGGCAATAACACATCTTTGCCGTTCCCCAAAACCTCTGTTGCGCGCTCCTACAGTATATACACAAAGACTGAGCACTTTCACACTCCCCAAGGCCTCCTTCAAGGAAAGTACACAGCTCATTGATGTATCTCTGCTTCCTGACCTTCCTCTGCCTTGCACTTACAGTATCTTTCTTTCAGTTTCTCTATTCCAGTCCACAGGTAAAAGCATTTATAGATATAAACTGACCTTTAGCACTGTGAATGTACACAGAAAAACTGGCAATACTAACCAATGCAGAATAGCACTTTTCCTGTTTCCTCTCACAAATCTGCTTTGCCCATTTAAACCAGTCATTATCTTCCTGTTGTTGGGCGGAGCTTATGTCTACTGCAGGCGTATTTTTACGCCTACATGCCCTTTGTTTGAAGAGGATTGTGCTGATCGTGTCCCCACAATTTACTGTGGGCTGCAGTTTTACTTTCACTTTGATCAGTGTCAGCATGTATCATTACGGAACAGTGAACAATATACCCCGAGGTTGGAGGACTATTAAGAATCTGACAAAATAATTACATTGTAATTTCCCACAAAACCGATGCCCGCTTTTTGTCGAGCTGCTTACTCACTCGTGTAAACCTAGATTTAGACTTGTTTTTTATGTTTCTTGAAAGTCTGATATGTGATAGGAAAACAGGAAGAGTTATCTGAAAGGTGTCAGCCAAGTAATCAAACTTCAGCTGTTCAAAATTAGTGTTTCCCACACTTTGACTTTGGTGGAGCGCCCTGATATACTATTAATGCCCATTCTTGTACATTTGCAAACATATTTTGACATATATTGAGCAATCTCTTTGCTGTGACACTCTTTTGAAAGTCTAGTAGCAGCAAACCAACTGTCTGGGCATTTGCAGTCTTCTGCTTCTCTGCTGGCTCTCTGGCTATTTACAGAGTTGCACATTCTCCAGCTCTCCTGTTGTGGATCCAAGCTGGTTATGATAGTCTTGATTCACTGCAGCTTCACTCTAGTCAGAGAAGAAATTAGTTTCAAGTTCACCATCAAAACCTGCTGTCCAAGAAAGTGGAGTTAGCATTCTCAGTGTGTGTGATTCACTATGGAAGCAGCTGATTATTGCTCTTCTGTTTATTTCTCCTAATGTCGCCCTGCTTATACAGCTGTGTGAAAAACTAAGCGCGCTCCATGATTCAGTAGCTTGTACATCCACCTTTAACAGTAAATTAATTGTTTTCTATATCACTATCAGCCTCTCGCTTGTTTTTGGAGGTATTTTGACCCACTCTTTACACACTTGCTTCAGTTCATCAAGGTTTGTGGGTATTCATTTATGCACAACTGTCTTAAGCTGTGCATAAACTTTTACTGGGCCATTGCAGCACCTTCATTCTTTTCTTTATCAGCCATCATCTTGTAGATTTGCTGCTGCTGTGCTTGGGATCAGTGTCCTAGCTCCTGGACAGGCCTAGCTCTGCACATTTGACTCTAGAATACAGAGGAGTTCATGGTCGACTCAATGGCAGCAAGATGCCCAGTTCTTGTGGCCACAGAATAAGCCTAAATCATCATTCCTCCACCACCGTACTTAACAGTTGGTATAAGGTGTTTGTGCTGATATGCTCCGCATTATGTCCATAAACATAACAGTTGTTCAGATACAACTCTGCAAATGTAAGCAGTGCTTTCTTTGTACTTTTTAAAGAAAAAATGGCTTCGAAATGTGAATCTTTGGGCTGTTTGCATTTTTTCTGACCTTGGGGTCAATTTGGTGAGACGTCCACCTGGAAGATTGTGGCATAAAACACACCTGATTGCTCCAAACGTGCAAACTCTGAAAACATCTGCTTTTTTTAGAGGTGCTCACACTTGGCGATGATCAGTAAATCAGTTGCATTTGATTAGCAGCACCTGGCTGTTGCTGACCATCTTAATTCCTATGGAAACAGTACCAGTGTGTCTGCTAAAAGTCACAGTGTAATGTCATTGACATTATGATCAAAGGACTATTTGTAAAACAGTATCTGCTCACATAAACTATTGATGTAGTAGTTACAATTTCCATGCGTTTAGGTGGGAATAGATATTTGTAGTTACCGGTAGTTGCAGTTATACCGATTTATTTATCATCTCAAGAAAACTTTTGATGTTATTTTCCCACAATCCCTCATCCAAACTCTTCTAACAGACATACAGCTGTTGTACGATGTTTAGAAATCCTCTTTTTCTCCAAACATTTGGGTTCATTTAACTTCTTCTGTAGAGAACATGGCCCCCCAAAAGCAGTTAAATGAACCTAAGCAAAACCTCATCATCCGTCTTTTTACGTTTCTTCCCAAAACAGCTGAATCTCACCAGGATCACCCAGCGAGGGCACATCATGGTGTGCTACAGAGTGAGACTTGCAGAGATAACAGAAAGCACAGCTGAGGAGACGAAGAGACGTCTCACAGGAGATGAAGAGGGTCAATAATGTTAAGACAATGGATGAGATCAAATGGCTCATCTTTGTCTTTAAAGGATGAAATATTTAATTTCCTGGTGAAACACGCATGGAGGCATTTAGTGGCCGAGGGCGAGGCCTCTAATATTATTTTATCAGCTGCAATAACCAAAACAAACACACATCATCACTGCAGACCCTCTTAAAGGGACGGATCCACACATTCAAATTAATACCCACTGTATCTCTCTCTCTCTCACACACACACACACACACACACACACACACACACACACACACACACACACACACACACACCAGTGCTCTGCATCACTTATCCCTCTTTTCGAGCGCTAACTGATAATTTGGCTCTGTCATTTCCATGGTAACACAGAACTGGATTGCCTGTGCAGGCATTTCGACATGTCTAAATATACTCGCTCACACACGCACGAACACATACGTGTTGCCTCAGATAAAGCCATGCAGAGAGCTATGACTAAATGCAAAGAGTTTTCGCTGTTAGTGTGCACGTGTTGCTCACGCTGTGATGAAATAAAAGTGATTGCACAGATGCACGTGCATCCGTTTCAGGGACAAAAGTCAAGTCTCCCTGTAATGTAAATCATTTTAAAGGTTAGTCGAGTAGCAGTAATGGTAAGGCTGAGTCTCCAGTCAATGTAATGTCCTCTAAAGAGATGGAAACTGGACTCTGTGTGTGTGTGTGTCTTTGAGCAGGCAGTATCAATGGTGTCTTATTAGGAAAGGTCATTTTCTTTTTTGTCATACAGACAGGTTTCCCCAGCTAAGAGTCAAATCTGGAAGGTTCAGTGTTTCTTCCAGCGTGTCCTGCAAAATGTGTCCAGCTTTTCTGCATAATTTTCCTCACTGAGCTGAAACTACTGAAGACGTTGTTGTTTTAGCCTCTAAAACCACTTTTACCAACCAGTCAATAATACGGAGCAGCCCTTCGTATATACAGCAGCATCATGTAGGTCTATTTTATTCTAATTGGATAAAACAGAAGCACGCAGAGAGAAATGGGCATGTGACAACATGACATTCAGCAGTAACAATACATCACCTCCTCTATTGTCCTTTTTTTTGTCTGTCCTCTGTACATAACCCCGACCTTTTTCTCTGTCTCTGTCTTTGACTTTAAGTTCGATGACTTGAATTAAACAGTCAATCTAATCCTGGAGGGAGCGGTATAACCTCTCCTCTGTTCCCATTTCTCCTCCCTTACTACCTTAACTGAATACCAAACAGGAAAGATGCAGACTTTGTAAACAATTTAACCTGCAGTTAGCTCTGTATTACTACAAAGTTACTACAAAGTTAATATATCGGTATGCTGTAGAGGACGCCGTGAAGAAAAAGGCAGCAATAGATGTGCAGTAAGTACAGTTTCCTACACTGCAACCAGTGAGTGAGAGAAGCAAGGTGGAAAGGAAGTTGTGCACCCTGCGTCACAAAATAATGATTGCCCGAAAGGCAATTTCAATTTCTGCTTTCACTTCAAGTCTTCGATGCATAAAATGTGCATTAAATGAATCAGTCTCACCAACTTCCTGTTTTGCTTACAGCTTGAAACAGTTTGAGACGGTTTCTTGGTTACAGGGACTGAGACTGATAATTGGAAAGTTAAGATGCTAGATCCAGGCAATTTTAATCCTCTAACGATTACTCTGAGCTGTCTGGGTAGTGTCGGTGACATTTTTCTTATTTGGATTGGAGGAAATCTATAACAAAGCATTAATGATAGATAGATAGATAAATAGATAGATAGATAGATAGATAGATAGATAGATAGATAGATAGATAGATAAGCCAATAAGCCATATACGTATACAAAAGCATTCATAGCTACACAGTGATATGCATGCATACAACAAATATCTGCAATTATACATCTATGCATGCATTCACCTATACTATACACACCTGTACCCTTAGATTCACCCACACCAACACTTAACCACATTACATAGTCTTCATCTCAGGTTTAATCAATAATCACGACACCTGTTAGTGGGTAGGATATATTAGGGAGCAAATTGCCAAAAAAAGGTTAATGCCAGGGGTCAGAATACATAGTGGATTGCAGTTTGTTGCAAATAGGCGTAGGCTCAGATCAGTCAGGGTGCTCATGCTGACCCTGTCCACCAGCAACAATAGGCACTTGGGCATCACAACTGGACCCCGGAGCCATGGTGGGCTGGTCTGATCCACAAAGAAAAAATGGTTCAGGAATGGTTTGATGAGCACAACCATGAGTTTGAGGTGCTGACTTGACCTCCAAATCCTCCAGATCTCAATTCAAACAAACAGGTCAGATCCATGGAGTCCCCACCTCCTAACCTAAGGACGTAAAGGATCTGTTGCTAACATCTTGATTCCAGATACCACAAAAGGGAGCCCAACACAATATTAAGCAGGTGTGCATAATGTTACGCCGTATATAACAAAACAATAAAAGCTACACAAGCCAATGAATGCTGAATATACACATAAATTCACGTGTCAAGCTGAGGAGAAATCGCTATCATATCAGTTGTTTATTGAGTTTGCATGATGAAGGTATCGCCACTGGAAAATAGGGACAATTTAAGAGCAACCTGACACAGTGTCATTAGTCATGTTCTCACTACTCCATGCACTGGTGTGTGTGAGTGTGTGTGTGTGTGTGTGACAGGCGGCAGCTGTGGCGTCTGTTAGCGCTGCCTGTGATTAAATCATAAATAATTAAAGCTTTGAAAGAGACAGAGGGCGAGGAAGAAGGAGAGAGGAAGAAAGAGGAAGAAGGAAGACAGGAGTAAGTGTAATTACAATCTCTGTGCGGTTTTCATTTGATTGTTGAAACAAGTGCAGAGCTAATGTATTTGTGCAGGCTTACCGTACACCTTCTTTCTGTATTTCTTTCTTTCTTTTCTCTTATCTTTCTTTCTTGCTTTCAAGCACATTAAATGTTGGCTAATCCTCCTGGCAAAGACCGAGGCGATTGAGCACGTGCAACTACAAACATGCAACGAAGTGGAAGGAAATTTGACAAACCCAACGTTTCTGTTTGCTTTTTGTTTTTCTCGTTGGGCAACCAGAAAAGCTGTTTTCTGTGGCACCGCTCAGCTCGCAGGTACGCTGTCTTCATTAAATCACAGAAACACTTTGGTAGGTGAATCGCTGGCACATCTGTGCTCTAATGGAGCCTGTGCCAGTCAAAACCACAGCGAAAGCATAAAAGTAAGCAGTTGTGTAACAGTGACCCCCTTCATGTCTCTCTATTCCCTCACCTCCCACACGAGCACTTCATCTAAGTAACATGCGTCACAGCTTTGGATGGAGCAGATATTTTATCCAATATACGAAGCATCAGCAGTCATCTTTTTTTTTTCCTTTCCCACTCATGCAACACTTCTCTCTCCTTCCCTCTGCATTTGTCATCTATTGCTCGTCTTTCTTGTTGCATTTCCTTATTTCTCTTCGCGTACAAGTGGCTCTCTATTTCTTTTGAGACCTCTGTCTCATCTCGATGCTTCGCTGACTGAGCAGAAAGCCAACGTGTGGGAACATTACCCTTTCTTTTCACTTTCCCACCTACTGTGCCACACCTTTACTCCCTTTTCCTCTCCTCAGTCTCCTGCTCTCCATTTCTTCTTTTTCAACTCACCTCATTGTCTCCTTATTTCATTCCTATAGCTGCGACTACTTCTAAGGTGTGCAATTATTCCTGCAGTAGAATCTTACACGTACTTGAACCAGTGTGTGTGACTGTGTGAATACTTACGCATATACTAGACATGCCCTTAATCTAAAAGATGCACACATTGTTTGGCAGCAAAATGCTAAACTTTAAGGTTAGACAGTTCTGCACAGAGGTGATCATTTCATACATGCCCAGTGATGGCAATGGTAAATGGACTGGTTCTTATATAGCTCAAAGCACTTTATATACCTTGCCTCATTCACCCATACAAGCACTTGTTTTCTATGCCTAAGTGCTTTCTATCTAACACTACGATGGATGCACCAGAGAGCAACCTGGGCTTAAGTATCTTCCCCAAGGATTCTTGGGCATGCAAACAACCAAAGTAGTCAGTAGTCAGGGATCAAATCCTCAACCCTCTGATTAGCAGATGACCTGTAGTACCAACGTTGCTCTTTAGTAGCGGCATAAGCGTCAGATTGGCCATCATGCACTGACACTGGACATAAACGGCGTCAGTGCGGCCAAATCTCCAGGATTTTGAAGGATAACAGTTTTATTTAGGATACGTTTTTATTTTTGTTGTTTATTGAATGAAAGTTTTGTTGAAGAAGAGTTAAATACCACAGAAATTTGCATCTCTGGGCTGACAGACACAAAGCTAACGAATCTTGTGCGATTTTATACTACTTGAGGAAAAAAGAAAAAGGACAAAACAAATGGAGCAAACAAAGCAAACTGTCACAGCAAAGCAGGTAAAAACCCTCTTAGAGACATTACAAGATCTGAGATTGTTTTCAAGCACTCCAAACAAAGAGTGAAGCGACAAAAAGACGCTGCTACTTAGATCATCGAGTTGCTTTATTGAGCCACCGGTTTCGTGCCTATTGCACCCCCGTGACCATGCATCAAGACAAACACCAACGCGACATGCCTTATCTGTCAGGATGGGAGTTTGGGGGATACAAGTTATCTCCCCTGGACCCAGACTTAGAAATATATCACCGAGTGCTTCATCTCCCTGCTGCTGATAAAGATGGAAGATACAGGAAAAAGTAATCGAGGCCCAATAGTTCTGACACGAGGAGTCACGGGGGAGCAAAGCCGGAGGTGAAACTTTGCCTGTTTCAATCTTGCAGACAGACATTACAAGCTGCTCCCCGAGGAGTGCCATTTTATGCTTGCCTTGGTTTGTAAGAGACAGAAAAGGGGAAAACAACACAGGAAGAAAAGGGAAAGCAAAGCTGGTATTCAAGCACAAGAGGAAAGAGAAACTTCAGAATCACAGTCATGTTTGCATGCCATGGTCCATTAGTTACAAGTTTAATGGACCAGCATGCTTGCAGCTACAAGTTTTTGGATTGCTTTTTACACCTTTCAGGTACCTGTCGGTCAGCACCTGTGAAAATTCCTTAATAAAACCTTCAGAGGTGCAATTACATGACTTCTATTTGGGGGCAGGGGGCAACATGTTGAGCAAAAATGTAACTTGAAGTGAGTCAAAATACAAATTTGAGTATGAAAAAACTGTAACAAGAACCTGGGTTGATATGAAGAGTCAGACCTGGGTTAATATAAGGTGTAGCCAAGCTAAGAATGAGATAATAGGCCTTTTCACAGAAGAGATGTGACATGTCACAGTGGGAGATAAGGAAATTAACTGCTTCAGTTACAGGATCCTGGTGGTTTTCATGCTGACTTGTTCACACATGAACAGGACAAAGTACTTATTAGAGTTTCACGTATTTATTTAGAATATCTTTGCTTTTCTACTAAAACAAAAAGCCTACCATCAGGGGTGAAAGTGGGATTTAGCAGGTGGGGGAAGCCAGATGCTTCTTGAAAGAATCAAAAGAGTCAAGACAGCGCAAAGATGGAGGCAAGGCATTCCACAATCGGGGGACCAAAGCTCTAAACAATTTATCCCCTCTGGTCTTAAAATAAGTTTGTGGGACCATTAACAGCCTTTGACTGGAAGATCTCATACTGTGAGAAGACATGGGTTTAGACAGATTAATTAAAAAAAGACACAAGCAGATGTTACGTGAGTTATACGGCTGATTTCCACTGAATCTAATCAGCCTAAATTCAATTTGACGTCTGCTACCCTTGATGTGACCTCACGTTGACCATGAACACCACGGTTTGCCCTGCACCAGTCCACATAGTTAATTTTTGTAAACTTCATCAAAGTACTGCAAACTAACCAGTTTAGCCTGCACTAAACTGCAACAAAATTAGTATACTTCAATTTGTCTTACAAGACGTTTCACCAAAACCATAAATCCTCAGATCAGCACATTGTGTACTAATTAGCATTTGATTAAAAACTCTATAAACTCAACTCTTCAACATTTTACACTGTATTTATGTTAACAAGATTACATAGAAAATGTACCTAATTAAATTGGTCAAAGTAGCATTTTGAGCATTTTTTAGTATACTTTTTAAAGTAACCTCTCACTTTCCTCCCCTTCCCTCATTCTTACTTCATTCACCCTCTCTCAGTGTCACACACTGAGATTTTGTTTTACAGTAAGTGTATATTTAGCTCACAGACCCATTTTGTGAGAAACTGCACAGAAAACAGTTTTTGTTGATATTGTCTGAGTTATTTTAAAAGCTGCATTTAAAAACCACCTGCCACTTAAAATAAAACAGGCAATTTATGCTCCTGTGCAGTGCTAGATAGTGCCGTGACCACAACTTTTTACATCTGCTCCACGAACGCGTCACAGGGATGAAAGAAAATAAGGGATGCGTTGAAGGTGTAAGCAGGTGTGGGATGCCATTATTTTCTTATTACTGAGCAAGTATCTCCATGCTGTCACTGGAAACAACATCAGGCTGCAGCACATGAAATAATAACTAATTGAACAGTAATATGCATTAACCTGCCAATCAGATTTAATTACTCATTAACTGAAGGTGCGTTAACACCTGCCTATGGCAGATGAATAATCTAAAGAAACTAAACAACCAACATATCTAGTAGAGCAAGTAGCAAGTAGAGCTATGGGGCATTTTTTTTGCCTTGCTTGCCAGAATTTGATTTATTACTTTAATTATTTTAATTTGATGTAGGTTATGAGTATACATGTAGGGATGATGAATACCAATAAGACACAATGTTAAATTGCAAAATATTTTGGTATGTTGGCTGCAGCTGTGTCGTTTTCTTGGAGCCAGAAGTTGCCTTATAAGGAAGTGATAATTAGCTAACGCTATAGCAAACGTGATTAGCAAGGTGAATCCATAAATGGGTGTGAGAGCAATCCACAGATAAAAATTTGAGCTCATTAGCGCTGCGACTAACAAAATACTAACATTTCACTCACTAAAACTGAAGCACAAACTTCAGCAATCTATAATTCTGAGTCAGTTATTCTATTAAAAAAGGCTCCAAAAGGCCCTGACAGCAGGCACACAATGAAGAGGTCCAGTTAAATGACTAAAAGTCGGCAGTGACTGTCTGTTTGTGTAAACACCGGCCACGCCCATAACTCAATAATCCAGGTGGATGAGCTATAAAAAAAATCAACCTATTCAAAATTGTCATTAGGTGGGAAACTGTTTTTTACCAGGCTGTAAAAATGCTTTTTAATGCTGCGAAGGTGGACATTTTCACACGTCCAGGGGAGTCCAGGGGAGTCCAGGGGGACTGATTTGCTTTTGGAGCCATCCTCAAGTGGCACCCAGAGGACCAGCAGTTACTTCCACATTGGCTTCATTTTTCAGCTCTGGAGGTTTCCCCTTGGTTGGCAGCAGACCCCTTGGGTTAGGATTGGGTCTTTTTTTCCTGGTGTATCCCAAGCCCGCTCAGTTAAATTGAAATCTGGGGAATTTCTATTTCATGATAACAGGCAGTGGTGCTGTCACTAAGGTCGCGTACGTGTGCAAAAATTTGGAAGAGGTGAAAGTAAAAGTCACATGAATGGCATGGACAAAGGTTCGTCAGCTGAAATGTGACTAATCCATAAATGTTTTTCACTTGGCTTGTTGGTGAACTGTATGTGAACAAAAAACACTTTTTCTGATGTCTATTCATAAAATATCACAAGTCAAGCTTCTAAAGTTTATGGGACATTTGTTGGAGACATGCCAGTATCATCTGCTTAGAGCAAAGTTCACTAAAAAGAGAAGAACCAGTCTTTTAAGCTTTGAAGAACGTAAATCGCATGTTGTCTTTGCACTTAGTGACATAAAATGCCAAAGACCACCTTGATGTTCCTTTACAGGCAGGCATTTATATTCACAAACACGATACACTGGATATAAAACATCATTCGAGGGACTTGCAGTTCACTTTGCACAAGCCACACCTCTTTTGTCTCATTTGCGTCACTTCTTTGTATTAACTGCAGATAAACTTTACAAGGAGAAATCAGTAAAGGATAATGGATTTTCTTATTTTACCTGATTCAACTGTTTGATCATTCAAAGGGAAATGTTTCCGATAAATCAGAACTTTAAAGTACATCCACATTTCCACAGCTCATTACTTTGATTATGACATCTCTGTAATATGAAAAACCTCGGTAATGTAACTTCGAGAGGTTTTAAAATCACTTCTGTTGCTGCTTCTTTTTGTCTATCAAAACGTAGCTCCGCATTTATGTTTTCCTCGCTTCGCTTCCTCTCCTCCTCCCATTCTCTTTTCTTCCTATTTGCCATCTGTCTCTCCATCTTCTCGCTTTGCCGTCCTCCCTCTGCCGCTGAGAACAGATCTGACTTAATGTGGCAAAAAGGGGGAGGATTGCTGGACCTCCCTCGCCAGACTGGCAGAGTCCACTGCTGCTAAAGACCTCAATTAGCCCTAGCAAAACAAATACCCGCACAGGGACACTTGGATTGATTTAGAGGGACATTCAGTATGCAGTGTGAATATACTTTTACAGAATGTAGGTTACACAAGTGCACATGAATATAGCGTTGTCTGCAATGCTCCGGGCACTGTCACAGTGCACGCTTACATGCGAGGAGTCGGTA
Source organism: Pundamilia nyererei (assembly GCF_000239375.1). Classification (NCBI taxonomy): domain Eukaryota; kingdom Metazoa; phylum Chordata; class Actinopteri; order Cichliformes; family Cichlidae; genus Pundamilia; species Pundamilia nyererei. The sequence goes on from NW_005187586.1 coordinate 799,789, forward strand.
TATATTTGTGTTCATGTGTTCTGCCCTCCCTGCATGTGTGTGTTTCATTTTGCTTTTTTTCTCTTTTTTCTAGACTGTTTATTTGTCCACTTATAAAAAAAAATGTGTTGTTGTGTGTTGGTGTGTGTCTTTTTATAACCTCTGCGTATCGCTAGAGAATTCCTTCACACCCTCGGCCCGACAGATGCTGTGGCAGCGACTGTTGCGCTGCGCCTCGCTCTCTCTCTTGGCCTTCAACCCACTCATACACAAACACAGCCACAATATACTGCACTGTTACACTTACACAAGCACACACACACCTCATTTGTGCCTCATAATTCATCGAGCCATAGCCAGAGGGATAAACTGGGGATTGAGTAGGAGTCAGGGGGAAAGAAAGGGATAAGGAGAAGGAGAAAATGGAGTGAGGTTATTAAGAGCAGATGTATTTACTGATATATATAATTGCCACCTGAGGTTAGACTTTATTGATCTGCCCTCCTGTAGCTCCGTTTCCTTCCTCCCCTCCTCCCCTTTCCCCCTCTTTCCCTCTCTTCCACGCTGTCTGTTTGAGTTGTGGTGTCAGATCTCTCATCCATATTCAGTGCTGAGGCCATCTGTGTGTCTCCAATATGCATGGACCAGCCTGGTGGAGAATCACTGCCAAGCTCGCAGCCATCCAGTGTTAAAAGAGAATGCCGGTGTCATTTTGAGTCAACCTACAGCCCGTTTACCTCCATCTATGCATTTTGCAGTGCACGTCACTTTGAATTACTCGTATTCTGCTGCTTTTGTTCAAACCCAGCTTGAAATGACTGTAACGCCCCTCCACCCTCGCCCCCCTACCCCACCCACCAGCTGAGGAAGATGCCCTGAAACGAGATGTGACAAAATCTGCAAAGCGACATGCGATTTCTTCAAGGACACTTGCGTCAGACGGTCGCGTTGTGTCACAGAGGATTGCAGTGATCAGTTTTGTCCACTTCCCTTGTTTACGAGATGTCACCCCTACAGCATCTTTCATTCAGACAAATAAATATTGTTTGGTGTGGCGGGAGCTTTCTCATTGCTTGTGTAGATATGAAAGCTACTCAGACACAGGAAGAAGAGAAAACTATAAACTGCAGGCTTTTTGTTGATCTGGATGGTGGAGCCGGTTAGAAGGCTCTCACTGACGAATCCACACTAAAACACCTTCTGAGAGAAAGAAAACAAGCCCTGATGGCTCCAGCGATTTTGACTGTGCATGTGTAATGAATGCTCTTACGACCTCAACATCTGGCATTAAATCCCGCACTTTAGTGAACCCTTAGAATAACCTCGCTTCACCTTTTTTCTGTGTCATCCCATTCTCAAGGCAGATGCACACACATCACACACATACATATCCCACAAAACAGTAGCAGAACAGATGCCTGAATGCAATACCTCATGGGATTATGTGTGCTATTTTCTAAAAAATCCAGAGAAAAAAAAAAGAGCGTTTCTAGCTTGCTTCTATCCTTCTTCACCAACTGCATTTCCACTCCTCACCTCAGGAAACTCTTCACATGCCCTCTAACTTTTACTCCGTCCCTCTTCGCTCTTTCTCTTATTTCTCCCTCGATTTCTCTCCATCACTGTGCCTGTTCAACACGTACCCACTCTTCTTGTTATGAAGCCAATTAGTGTAACTGAAATAGTTTCCATGGCGACAGAGGTGCTAATAATAACAGACACCCCCACAGCAAGGGCTGCTGAAGAACATGCATGGCTCATACACATATATGTGAGCTTGCACACACACACGTGCGCGCAAGGACACGGACACACACATCTCCGCAAATACGTGGCACGAAGAGGAACATGCAACACATGATCGACTAACAAAGACGAGCCTCTTGCATGTAGCGGCTGTATCGCTCTCGAGCAGTGTCCAGTCAGTGTGTAGTGCAACACTGACAGTGGCAGGTGGTTTAATCTCTGATGCTAAGTTGACTTGACGTCGAGCATGGGAATATGTTTACTTCTAATTTAACATTTGTAGCAGGGCCTCTCTTCACAGGCTCTTGATTTAATTTGATAAGGCAGGAAAAAAGAACACTGTTTGATTGATAAAGCTTCTAGAAAAGGCAAAAGAAAAACAAGAAAAGTGCAAGAATTTGAAAACAGACAGCCCTCCTAACCCTCTACTCGGTGCTGTCTTTACATCCTCACTAGACAGCGATAAAACCAGTGAGGTACAATGCTATGTTCTACTGGGAAACTGTACATCCTGGTTTTAATGTGGCTATTGTTTCAAAACGTACCTGCATTGGCGCTTGGAGTTTTGAGTTGTGGACTGTTAGATTTATCCAGCGTTCTCTTTTTGGTTCCTACTTTATTTATCGGTCACTGTTTCTTCTTGGTGTGGGTTCTTCAGTATTTTGGAACTTAACTTATAGCTCTGAGTTTTTGGTTACCCGCCAAAAACTGTTGTTGTTTGGTTTTCTTGAAATTCCTGTTTTATTTTGGAGGTCTCTTGCCTCTTCCTTTGTCGTCCCATTGCCCCAGGTGGAGGAGTTTGAGTATCTCAGGGTCTTTATCACAAGCTATAGGAGGGTGGAGAAGGAGACTAGTGGCAGATGGATCAGCTGTGTCTTTTTACCCTCGTGTGTCCACTCTAACTAATTACCACCTTCATCTACTTAAAGCCCCAGCTTGCCTATATTCATTAAGAAGTTTTGATAGTGTTGCAGATGAATTTATATGTTTCTCATGTGTAAGGATTGCTGACAATAATCTTTCCCCCCCAATCTTCCACGTTACTTCCTGTAGATTTTTCTCTTCATACAACTTTATTTTACTCACTGAATTGGTCTGAAAACATCACTGATTGTCCAAAATGACTGAAAATACCTTAAAACAGTGCCCAGGGCTCTACATCCCACTCACTGAACATATTTAAGCTCGGCAACGACAGCCTGCGAGGGCGGCTGTGGCTCTGAAGGTCGAGAGGGTAGTCTACCAATCAGAAGATGGGTGGTTTGATCCCCGGCTCCTCCAGCTTGTATGAAGTGCCTTTGAGCAAGATATTGAATCTTAACGTATCCCTGATGCATCCATTAGAGAGTTTCTGTGTGTGTGCTCGGTAGGATAAAAGTGGAGAACTAGTGAAAGTCACTAGTGGTAAAAAGGAATTCAGTTAGAGTAGAAAAGCGCATATGAGGGCCAGTGCACAAACTGAATTTGTCACTGAATCAAACTGATCAAGTTGCCTCTCATTTCCTGTTAAAAAGTGCGGACGCGCACACACACACACTTGAACTAATGTCTCGCTGCAGGCTGCACAGTCTGTGCCTGGTTGAAAAGAAATTAACTGGTCAATAATCAGTATTTGTTCTCCAAAGGGCATTTTAGATAAATGTACAAAAAGCCAAGTGTTTTAATGCCATTGTGAAGCTCATTATGCATTCTTGGCAGGAGTGCTGACTGAGAACATGTCTGATGTCTGGTATGGTAAAGTTTTCTTCTCACTGCTTTGCTCTGCTGCTTTGAGCTTTTGCTCTTTTGCTTCTAAAAGATAAGTAGAAAATAAGCACGCAATAGAAACAGAAATTTCAGTAATTGGCTCTTTAGGAAAAACAGTCAAACGTCTCTGCTGTCACCTCCTGTGGAAATTTACACTACATTGCAAAAAAAGGAAAAACCCCGCGGGGGGATATTTCATGTCGGTCTGTGGGGGAACTGAAAAGATGTGACCAATCGCCTCAATTTTCAACGGAGGATAAAATCTCTGTTACGCTCCAGCGCTCGTTCAGACTTTTCTTTGGCCAATTCCATTCACAATAAGAACAACGAACACTTTGTTGAACATGCTAATGAGAATTTAATATCAGCTGAGTCCGTTTTATCGAGCCGGCTTCAGAGGCACGTCGCTAAAATCCCATTTCTGTGATATCACTATTAAGCAGTGACTCACCTAGGCACTCTTTTCATTTCAGTGCTATTCCGAGTGTGGGGATCTGTAAGGCTTTAAAAGATATTGATCTAAAAAAGTCACCTAGCCCTGACAGCTTGGAACCCAATCTTTTAAAGGTTGCCGTCGTTTATATTGCCGAATGAACCCCTAGTATTTTTAACCAGTCTTCAAACCAATTTCTTTTCCAAACAGACTGGAGCTGCCTCC
>NW_005187586.1:804196-819532 GCF_000239375.1 Pundamilia nyererei
GATATTAAGCGTTATGGATAAAACTGAGATCTGAAAAGCTTGTTCTGTTTTTATTGCCAGTGTTTAGAAATCAGGAGGAACATGTCGTTTTTAAGCATAAGCAGGTATTGTCTTTCAGACCTTACACAATATTCAAGGGCAAGAACTCAGCTGAAAGAGTGTTGACACAAGTCTTTGCTTTTTAGCTGCATTTTACAGGTGCAGAGGTGGTCAGTTTGTAATGTGAAGCCCAAGAATTCTAACTTTTATATTCTTTTAAAAAAAATCACTTTTACCATCTCTTTGAGATTTTCAGTCTATTGTACTTCTGATCAAACAGAATCGAAGGCTCAAAAATAGTTCCTCAAATATCCACCTGAGGCTGCCTCCAACCTCAATGTCCAACTTAAGAACATGCAGCTAATTCACCACCTCACTTTTTTATTCTTTTTTTGCTACATATCGATTTGTTGGGGAAGAAAAACCACAAATGTGCCGTATAAAGTTTGAACAGGACAAAAATCAATGATTGTTGCACACAGGCTAAAAACTACCTATTCTTCCCCAGGGAAATGAATCTGAGCAAATAGTGCTACCTGGAGCCGTGCTCCTGCAATTTCATCATATGTCATTGCTTGATCTTCTCCACTGTATACTCTCTAAAGAGGCAAGTGATTGAAAAAAAAAATGCATCTGAAAAACCATTTTCTCTGCTGAGCATCTCTGAGATATCTACAGACGAACGCTGAAGAGGCGAGACTGGTTAAAAGCGAAAATGAGAGAGGATTGGTGCTGAGGGACAGACTGAGCGAGAGAGTAAGGAAAAATGATGGTTTGGAATAAAGACGGGAATTGATAAAAGCAAAGGAAACGTATTAGGTGAGAGGCCGAGAGCCTTTTATTGTTCTCTGATGCTGTGCATAAATGCCATCATCAACAAATAGAGTGCTTTTAAATTGGCTTGACTTGAAAGTGCGTAGTAGAGAGAAGGGGAGAAAAAAAAGAGAGAAAAATAAAGGTGGTCTTCTGAGGAGTGAATGACGCACAGAGCTGACTGGGACCAGAGTGACAGGGCAGCAAATAGACATCTCTCACCTTATCTCAACTTTGCTTTACTCAACTTTAATAAAAAATACATAAATAAATAAACTTTTCTGACCAAGTGTTAGACCTGTAATCACAATACAGGTCCTAATAAATAGGTTATTTAACAGGACTTTGATGTGAATGAAGTTCCTGGCTTAACTTTTCGCAGTATTAGTGCATCTACACAGCTGGAATACAGATGTGCCATGGCACATGGATGGATCCACCAAACCAAATCAGTGAAGCAGGCATAGTTTAAAAGATGGATATAGCTTCTGGGTCTGAAAAGTGAAGCCAGTGCAAGAGTGTCTTAAACTTGTTTTATCTGAAGGCCTCCAGAGGGCGATAGCTGTGGCTGTAAAAAAGTTTATCCACCCAACTTCTTCCAGTTATCCATTTACTGGCCACGCGGATGTTGAAGCCTATCCCAGCTCTCAGAGGGTAAGAAGCAGGGTACACCCTGGACAGGTCACCAACCTGTTGCAGAGCTAACTACATAGAAACATCTACATCTGTAAATTTAGAATTAGTAACTAACTTAACCCCATGCAAACTCCAATCAGAGAGGTCCCACAATGGATTCAAACCCAGGACCATCTTGTTGTGAGGCAACAGTGCTAACAACTGGACTTAATTTGATAGAAGAGCTTGGTCACTTGTTTTGGCTGATAATTATGTCTATTTTTATAAATCTTGGTCACAGGATGTTTCAAAATAGAGGATTACTTTTCGGTCAAACCTTTCGTCACATCCAGTTTTTTTAAAACGTAAACTTACTTGCTGACGCTGGAAATGCTCATGTTGAGGCTTCAAAACAGGACTTCACAAACCAGTCAAAAAAGTTTTGGTAGCTACATCCATCTTTAATTGTCTACCGGAGCAGGACACAACAAGTTAATCTGAGCAGAATAAGGCTTGGTCATAAATTGTCCAGCATCTCTTTTTCGCCTGAGTGAGTGCAGGATTTAAAGGCAGCACAAAGCTTTTCAAAGGCTCAGTAGATTTGTGATGGCATGTCCTGACTCTCACTGCAAGGCCTGTCACATCCTGTATTATACTGTATGCTAAACGTGGTGCAACAGGAGCATACGTTGAATAAATTCATAAAATTGATGATCTCAAGCAGCCAGTATGTTTTACAACAGTATCTGACCTCTCTAATGTTGTCTAACACAAGCTAAAGTTAGCAGTATTTGATAATGTAAGCTAACGCTATAAGCTGTAGAATGATGAGAGTGGATGGAATCAAGCAAAGCTCACTCAAGGATGGAAACTGAAATTTGTACCAACTTAGTCCAACCTGTTATTCCTCATTGGGCTGGTGGTCTCAAAATTTAATAGCAGTTGCTTTAGCTTAGCTGGCTCCTTCATCTATTGAGCTCTTCTGCTGGCAAATCTTGACCATTACAAATCAATTTAAGCCTCTTTGGAAATCAGGTAAAATGAAAAGGGTCAACATTACACCGAGGAAAGTACACAATATACCCAATATACTCAGAGCCACTGCACTTCCACCAATATGATAGCAGAGCTGCAGTGGTGACAGTCTGAGGAAATTGTATGAATCATATTTTGAGGAAGACTCTCTTGACAGCTCTGCAGCAACTTTGGCTTAGACACACAGCAGAAGCAGATTTACTACAACAAACACACTCAGTGTGGCTTCCACATGGCAAAGAAGGCTCTTCAACGTCGATAAAGTCAGCTTACAGTGCGAAGACACCTAGCGAGTGAAAATAAGCCTAGGGCCGTCAAAGTAAAATCAGTTTACAGCAAAAAAACGTTTCCACATGATTTGACTTGAATCAGCCAGTTTGATTGTTCCTTATCTGCTGGTTTAAGCTGAAACGCCAAATCTGATTTTAAGTAACAAAATGGGGAAAAAATGCCTTCACTAATGAAACGTTATTTTAGTCTTTCTCATTAGGACTAGTAGTCTAAGGTGGAACAATCTACAGCAGTTATATAAATCTGTCTATATTTGCTGTGTGCACAACATTTTCACTTAGAGGTAGAATGTATTCTGTGATTTGTGTTTTCCTCATCACATAAAAAGATGTCGTCCAGGAAAAAAAATATGTGAAGAAACTGTCAGTAATACACAATGTTGGAAGAATAAACTCTGCTAGTGGTCATTACTGAAATGTCATTGCAAATTGCTGGTCTGCTCCTTCAAAAGTTACTTCAATTATAATCAGCTCGAAATTATGTAGGTTATAACGGACTTAAAAGGTGAGAAGTTTCAAAGGTAAAAGAAAGAAAAAGATTTTTAGAAAATCTATAAAACCTTTAAAACATTCCTGCATATCAGGTTTGATGTTGAAGTTACGGCTGAATAAGAGGGAGATGCTGAGGGCGCACACAGCAGAAAATGCTAAGCAACAATAGCAATCAAATGAGTGATCAAGCTAGTAGCCGTGCTGCTCACAGTGTGAAAAAATGTCACTTTACTGTTGCAAAAATGTGAACCTGAAACGTTTAGCTTGTTTTCTTGTTCTTAGCTGACAGCTGCTGCTGTAGCCCATTTGATTTGAGGCTGGGCGTGCTGCGTGGTCAAAGATGCTCTTCTGCATACTTTGGTTGTAACGCTGCCGTTCTATCAGCTCAAAACAGTCTGGCTATTTCACCCTGTTCACTCGATATTTTCTCTTTTTACACTAACGACTGTTGTGTGGGTAGATCCCAGTAGATCAGCAGTTTCTGCAATATTGATATATATAACCATGGCTTGTTCAAAGTCTTAAATCACCTTCCTTGCTTCATTTTTATGCTTATTGTGAACTTTAGCAGGTTGTCTTGACCATGTCTACATGTCTAAATAAGTTGCTGCCATGTGATTGGTTGATTAGATAGTTGTGTTAAAAAAACATTTGAACCAATGTGCCTAACAAAGCGCCCACTGAGTCTATATCTACAGTCACGTCCTCACTCTTGACACTTTTTTTCCGGTTTGTTTCATGTCACTCGTGCTGATGCTAATTTGCTGGTGAAAGAAAAAGGCGAGAGAGTCAGCGAGGGGAAGGATTTTACTCCCGCGCTGCCTCCCAGAGGGCAGGACAGCTGCTACCTCTGCACCAGATGTGGGGTTTTCAGCGTTAAAGTATCGAAACGTTGCACACACACAGAAATACACATGTCCAAACACATGCTGTGCTGTTTTATACGTCTGAAAGCAAAGTAACACTGCTGAAACACGCACAGAGGGTAAAAGGCGCCACAGAAGCAGGCACTAGTTTTTTCCTCTTGTCATCTTCTCTTTCATACAACCAATGGGGCTGTCTCGTGTGAATCAAGAGGTCAAATCCACAAGGACAGTGGTGAATAGTAACAAAACCTGTAAAAAGGTGCTGCAAAAAGGTCCAAATTAAGTTATAAAATAAAATAGACCAATAAAAAATACTATTTTTCATCACTTAAACTTTTTGTGATCATCTAAACATCAGCACCTCACATCCCAATTCCCCGAGTGTCTAGACGTCCCGTCTTGTTGTGCCCATCATCCCACCATATGAGCTGTGCAAGCCACAAAAGAAACAAACAGCAGAAGTGCATTTCAAGGTCAAGAAAATAACAACCTGTTCTAGTGCGGGGTACAAGTCTGTAGCACCGCCATCTCCTCTCGCTCTAAATCTTCTTTTTAAACACACACACACACATTTGAGAATGACGCTGCTTTGAGACTCCCCAAGGACAAAAAAAATCCAGAAATTTTAAAACTTTGGGAACTTTCGGAACAAAATCTCGACCCATACACCCACACACAATCAGTCCGTTTTCCCCTCACACCCGTCCTCTCAGCATATATGAGCGGTATCTCAGGCCGGATACATGCTGTGTGCGTCTGTGTGTGGGTGAGCACATGATCTTTGACATTAGGCACCGAAAAGAATCCCATCGTGAAAATGTGCTCGCTATAACGAGAAAAAAGCCGAATGGCAGAAACCTCCACACGCACACCCACACAGGACGGACACTAACACACCGAGTACACACACGAGCACGAGGAGTGATAACTAGATAGCGACAGAAAGAGATAGAGATAGAAAATCATGTTTAGAGAGAGTGCCTCAGGCTGAGGATCAAGCAAACAGGCTCTGCGTTATTTGTGGTGCTGTATTATGTAGAGCAGTGCATTACAGGGCTGCGGTTCAATTATTGAACAACACTTTTCATCACAGCTGAATTATATGTAATTGTTTTTGGTGAGCCTCAGCAATACACTGTATCCAGCAAACACTCTACTTTTTTCCAAGCACACACATGCTGTACATGTAATCATTCCTTCTAAGTGTGCCTTTGCTGGTGACCTTTATAAAGGAGTAATAGACAGTAGGGCGGCACAGTTACAGTCTAACATCAATATTAAGATCATGATTATTTGTGACAATTATTCATTAATTTTAGTGACAAGAATTGTATTATTGCACTGTCATATAAACAGAAACGCTCCCTCCACATCTTCCGTGGATTAAAATAAAATTGTTCTTTTTTAATCACCTAAATTCAGTTAATCTCTTAAAAGAAAATTAAAAATAAGAAAAAACAAACCTTAAATTAAATAAACAACGTTGCTGCTTTCACTTGCTACATCCCTGCTAATTAAAACATCTTTGCAGACAAACGATGTGTTTAGCGACCTGACCTGAGCGCATCTCCGAGAAGCACAACATCACATCGTTCGCTCCATTCATCAAAACCTGCATGATGGATATTAATAAGGTACTTGAGCACTGTCAGATCCCTCTTCATGAACCCTCCAATGCTTTGCACAGAATCGCATGAGGGGATAACAGATCTTTTCTCCAGTAAGTTGACCATTTCTCGGAAGTTGTCCTCAGTGTTTATTGGCCAAATGGAATAATGGAATGCCAAATAATAATGTAATAATAATAATAATAATAATTAATAATAATGCCAAATGGAATACAACTGCGATGGTGATTTGAGTGCCTCTTTGTGAGCTGGCGCGTTGTACAGCCTCACTTTAACTGATGTCCGTGTTGATGTTGAACAATTCACGTTAGCAATCAGTGCAGTGTTTTTCTAGGCCTTAATGCATTAATTATAGAGCAGTTTGTGGGTAGTTTCAGGCAGCTCAATACGTTTGTTGTATTGCTTTGTATAGGATTTGTTTTTAGCGGATATCGCTTGCTCTAAATCTTAAGTATTTCTAAAAAAAATTTTTTTGCTTTGAGGGACAAGCTCTGTACCTTTTGTAGAGCCAAACATTTGAATGTCTTTGTCGTGTCTTTTAATGTAATGCCACTCATCCAGACTAGTCCGGGAAAGTTCACGCTGGACGGCGCAGGGAACAGCTGTGACTGACTCATACCGGCACATCAGGCATTGATTTTGCTTTTGCTTTGGTAGAGAATGCATTTCCATTATCACTCAATCATTTGCATGAAATTGTGCGAACCTAAAACCGTGATTGAGATTGAAATTGCATTAATTGTGCAGCCCTAGTAGAAAATATACTAAATGGAAAGATAAAACTGGTGTGTGATGGGCGAAATCCAAGACAGGAAAACAGCAGCAGGTGACTCAAACCACTCAGAATATCACTGTCACTCATGTACCGAGCATCAGCGGTGTCAGTGAGGTGTTTGCACAGAGCCCAAAGGGTACAAAAAGACAACATTCACACCAGCCTGTTCACCCTGCTGCCATCTGGCAAGCGACACAGAAGTACCCAATGCTGTCTCACCTCTCCTCAGGCTGTGAGCCTACTGAGTTCATCCCCAACACTTCACCTCAAAGAGTAGATTTATTTTATCTAATTATAATTTATTCATTACTTCATATATCGTTAGCTTCATAGCATAAGTGCCTAAGTCATTTTTTGGTCAAATTGAGATCTTTGCCTAACTTTACTCCCCTACCACTGCTGCATCATCCTGTCCGTCTGCCTATGTCATCACAAAAAAATGACTTAGGCACTTATGCTATGAAGCTAACGATATGTTTGTTAGAATTGAGGGACTTTATCTGAATTCGTCTAGTGATGCATACTGACGGTTACAATAATTCTTAAGTCTTGATGACTAACGGCACATTTTTGAATAAATCTTCTCTCTGGACAAATTTAAATTGCTGTTAATTTCTGGAGAAGAAGAAAAGAAAATCGCTGTTAGGCTTTATCGGAGGCTGTGACTCTCTCTCTCTCACCACACCCCGCTGAACAGGATGCCAGAAGAATGAAAATATTCTTTCCACCGTGGACGATTATTAAACATCAACGTCCATTATTCTGGTCTGTAGCGGCCCTACAATTTCTTTTTCCTGCCTAGAATAACACATCTTCACTTCCCATCGCCCCCACATCGACACGTCTATGTGACAGTTGCCACGGTGATAAACGGCACTGAGGAAGCACAATAATCTGATGGAAAAACAGTTAAGGACATCACAATGCACTTCATTCATTCTCCTCTCTGTCTTTTCATCACCCCGTCCATCGGTCTCACTTTCTCCATATGTCTGCTTTTTCTTTCTTTCTGCTCCTCTCTGTGCTTCGATGTCTTTTTGTTTCAGCCTCTTTGCCTTTATCGCCCACTCATTTTGTTTCTTCTCTGACTTGCCCAGATGCCCGTGTCCATGATGTCAATGGTAATGACACAGTATCGGTGTGTTTTTGTCCACGTGCATGTGTCTGTGTGTCTGTTAAATGGCAAAGCTATTTTTATGGTTTCTACGATATGTCTGAAAGGGCCTGAAGGCTAATGAAGAGGCCGCATGGTGGTTCTGCTCGTTAGTGGGACCACCACTGAGTGTGTGTGAGTGTGTGTGTGTGTGCTATAAATTGGTACTGGTCCATGGGGGTCAGGTCATGATGACACTAACTAAAATGTAACACATTACATACACAATGACTCACCCAATGAGAAAATATAAAATGAGAGGTGCTGAAATCAGTCGAGCGGAGGCTTCAATTTGAATCCTATTGTTGAAACAATGTAATCAGTATGCTTTGAAAGTTTTCGTGGGTTTAAGGAAAATACTTATATATTAAAATTAGCATCTTAACAGCTTTTAGTTGTGCATATGGCCTGTAGGATATTTAACTCATTATTGTTACAAGGGATATCACCAGAAACAATACTTAAAGTACTTTTCAATAACAAAACTAACTGAAAGTTTGCCTCCTCCAGCTGACAAACAAGCCCCTCCCCTCACTAGCAGCTGAACAGACACTATTTGCCAAAAGTATTTACCCACCCAACCAGATGGTAAATGGTAAATAAACTTGTTCTCATATGGTGCTTTTCGACTCTACTTGAGTACCTTATATATAACCCATTCACTTCCCAGACGCCCAAACTTAAAAGGAACTGTTAATGTTAATGTGCCAAGACATTCTCGACAATTTCATGCTCCCAACTTTGTGTGAGCAGTTTAGGGATAGTTCCTCCTTGCTGCAGCATGACTACACACAAGTGCACAAAACGAGGTCCATAAAAACATAGAAGAGCAAGTTGGGTGTTGAATAACGTATTGGCCTGATATAAATATTTAGTCACAGTACCAACAAAATTGAACGTGTGATCTGGGTGAAGTAAGCAACTTGATAAAGGGGCCTGACAACCAGTAATCGTCTCGCCTTTAAACGCATCTCACATTTGTTGTTAGCGTTAGCTAGCATCAGTGCTTACCAACTATGCCGGTTGCCTTGTAACCTTCATTTGAAGCTACATTTTGTCTTCCAGATGCTACAGTAGTACCTGTTGACACTCGTTGACACCTTTTGTCACAAGTTTGGGGAGGATGTTTGCCCAGGTGATAGCCAACTTTTTCCCCAGTGCATGTGCTTTGCTTCGTGTTTAGCGTCTTTGCTAAATTCTTGGTGAGGGATATTTGCCTACGATATCTACACTATGTTTTCATTGTGTGGTTTACTCATTTGTTTGCAAATAAAGGTTTGCTGATTCAATTCACTAAAACACAAATACCCTTTGGGGTTTTATCAGGAAGGGCATCTGGTATAAACCATCCGTGTGGAATGGTCCGCTATAGGAACACCTTGTGACAACGGAACAGCTAAAATTAGCTTTTTATTAGCAATTGTTACCCCGTCTCCTGTCCTGCTGTGATGTTCTTGCCTTCTTGCAATAACTGTGTTGAAGATTTTGTGACTGTAGCTGTTTGGCTTGACAAGTGCATACCAACATTAAAGAACTGAAGAGTTAGTTATTAAAACTGTTAAACAGGCCAGCACATGCTAGTGTTAGCTGTTTAACTATTAGTACTATTACGAAGCTAATGATAAAGTGGTAATGTTGCAGCTAGACTGCAAACATTTTTAATCTTGCACACTGAAACCTTAATAGACAGTGCTAATTTAACAAAATATAACAATTATTTGTACATAAAAAGTATTATGTTTTTCATAAAGTCTCTAATTGAAGCTCAGAAAATTCTATGAACAGCAAGACAAACAGTAGCAGTTTTCAATTCTATCTGATGAGCAATGAAAATATAGGGACATATAAAGTGCAATAAATAGGCTGTAGCTCAATACATTTTCTAGGGATCAATAATTGTCTAATCTTTATTTAAAAAACAATGACAACAATTGCCCTCAACATTTGTTTTTTGGGGGTTTTCTTTCACCATCTACATGCACACAAAATGAAAATGTTGATAGTGAAGAAGATGGAGGAACATTTATTGGAAAATCTGGTTTTAAGGATCTACCCACCTACAATTCTGGTGAATTTTTAGTCCAAAATCTGCCCACACATTGTATAAAATCTATTATAGCAAATAAATACTTCAGTGTGGTTCCATGGCTGGATAAATGAAATGATTTTTCAGTTCCAATCACCACACACTGAATGATCCACTGTTATTTTTTTATAAGCTTGAATTTGTTAAACAGCCTCAAACCTTTTTACCATGAGAGCTACTCAGAGAAATGAAATCTGTTGAGAGCTGCCATCTGATTTTATTAGAGCCTCACTAAATGACACAACGCTGTGCATTTAGATTCAGACATATTCTCTTTTCTACTCATCCTGACACATCCATTTTTCTAACCCATTACAATAGAGACTTTGTGTGACACATATTGTATTCCATATTTTTATTATTTCACTTCCAAGTACAGTATATGATGAAGACAAAATATTAAATATATTTCAAGTTAGCGAAAAAAGCACCTCGGCTCACCAGGTAAATAAAATGAGCTTTCTTGTTGCATAGGGAATCTGTCGTGCTTACTACATATACCAGCTGATAGTATATTTTTAAGGCCTGCACTGATATCAAAGAACATAAATAAGAAATCACTTCATATTAATTATTTACTTGAACACTGAAGTGTTTAGTGTAATGCACATACATGTACATGTACATGAAGAAGCTCTGATTTCATTGGGAGTGACCACGATGGACAATTTTAGAAATGTGTACATCAGAGGGACAGCTCAGGTGGGGCAGTCTGGAGACTGTTAGAGAGGCAAGGCTGAAATGGTTTGGACATGTGGAGAGGAAGGGTGGTGGATATACTGGACAAAGATGGAGCTGCCAGGCAGTAGGAAAAGACCACAGAGGACATGCAGAAGGCTGGTGTGACAGAGGAGGATGATAGTGATAGGGTGAGATGAAGGCAGATGATCTGCTGTGGAAAAAGAGCTGATTTGCTTTCCTCTGTTCTCTACCTTTCCCCCCACTGAGTTTCTTTTTCTTCACTGCAAGTGTCTTAGCTTTAATTCGCTTATCCCCCAAAGTGCCACCACAAAGTTTTATGGAGTTATGGAGCAACCAACTATGAGGTCACTGAGATTTGGACTTATGTGTAATTTTATTTTATTTTATTTCAAAAATGAGACAAAAAAACTGGCATGAATCAATGTGTGACACCCTAGATGGCTTTGAAAATACTCCACAGGAATCCTACAGTTATGGCCCATCCTGCAGTGCTTCTGATTGGATTGTGTTTAAAGATTTAGGCTGATGCGTCACTCTTCAGTGATGGTAATTGGCTGGTTTAGACATGAGGAGTGAACACAGCAGAGGCACCAACTAAGAAACTTCAAGATTTCTGTAAATTTTATTCTATTGCTTTATAAACACCAAACTAATGTTTTATTTATACGGAATCAAATCAAAAATGCTTTTACTGGAAGGTAAAGACCCTGCAGTACTCTGGAAAAAACCCAGCAATCAAGCCATCCTCTATGAGAAAGAACTTTGCGACTGTGTGAATGAAAAACTATTGTGAAAAAATATTTCACCTTAAAATGCATTAAAAGAACAAATTGTGGAACTCATAATTTCTAAACCCTGTCCCTGTAAACAGTGACTCTGGTATCAGTGCTGTCATGTGGAATATGTTTAGAGCTGGTGCATGTTTTAATTAAAATACTGAAATCTTGGTGTTATGATGTATTCCCTTATAAATATTCAGTCTCACCCATATTTAAAAGCTGATTCTGGCCAGAAAGAGTGTCTGATTCAAATGAAAGCTTGGAGCTTTGTTTGCAAACTTATGTGCATGCGAAGGCTAAATGAGATTTTATATTAAGAAGACCCTAATTGTTCTTTGTTTTTACAAGTGGCAGCATCTCAGATATATAATATATGATCTATAATATATCTTCTTCATCTAATCATCTTCATTAATTGTAATTTTATTTTTTCATTTTGCTGTGGTAAGACCTTCAACAAAGCATATGCTGTGTAAGTCTCCTTCCTTGTAACTGCTTTTTTTTTTAATAACAGCACGCTTGCAGAGAGCACGAGAAAAAGCCCAAGAAATTACAATCAAAATTGGTTTAATATTACTTTGTTTCATGTGCAGTGTTAATATCTACAGAGCTACATTACTCCTCAGCGGGAACATTGCTCCTTTTAATATCCCAATGGCTCCGCGGCAACAGTTAAGAAAGCATCTGGCTGTGTTGTTAGATTAAATTCCACGATTAAACTATACGAGGATAGGTTTGGGCTGACACTGACAGGTGAAAGCTGTCTGAATTTGCAGACACCTGTCCTGTGCCGTTACAGCTTCTGTCATCAGCTGCTTGCTGTCGTTGTCATTGGAGAACAGAAGGAAACAGAATGCAATCATCGTTGGGGGAGGCAATGTGCATGAAATTATTTCAGGGTGAACTTGAAACTGACACATGCACAGTTTTAGACTTTTGTTTTAACGTGGAACTGATCAGACAAACTCAAATCAGACAAGATGGAAAATGCTGAAGCGGCTATGAGGATTCAGGGACAGAAAAAAGACAAAAAACTGCCAGTGCATTCATATTATCGGAGGTCTCTGTGCACTTGAATAAGCCCAGGATGAATAGCTGAGCAGAGGAACAGGGCTGTTTAAAAGATAAGTAGAGAAGAAGAATGGTGCAAAGAGTAATGATGGAAAGGAGCAGATTTGAAGATTGACAGAAGAGGAGAGCGATAGACGCGGGGAGAAAAAACAGTAAAGGGAAATGAGAAAATATGGAATGTACTGTACGCAAGGAGAGTTGGGTAGAATCATGATGAAAAGAAGAAAGACACAGAGGGAGAATGAGGCATATCCGGCAAAGAATTGAGATCGAACAGACAGAAGGAAGAAGACAAAAGAAGATTTGAAAAGGCCAGAAAGAAAGAAGGGCAGGCGGAGGGAAGAGAAAAACTGAGGAGACCGGGGTGACGGAGAGAGGCGCAGGGAGAGAGGAGGTAAAGACGAGAAGAGCGGAGAGATGAGGGGAGGGATAGCGGTCGTGATAGATGAGTAATGTCAGGTTCATTTCCTGAGGAGCAGAACAAGACAAAGCCCATTTAATATCTGTCACACACACACGCACCTTGGAGACACACGCCGACTGGAAGCGTTCGGGGTGTTAGCTGTATTTTTTGATAAAAGATTTGAAAGCCACAGAGTGCGCTTAGAATAGATAACATGTCATCTCATACTGATTCGATTTAATAGAAGACGCCTGCTGTTTAGCATGCTGCCATTGGTTTTAGAGCGCGCGTGTGTGTCTGCGCGAATCGTCCGGTGTGCTCGTGTGTGCTCGCCATGCTCAGCCCAGGTGCCAGCAACTTTAAACGCATTTGATCCGAAGCAGAAATGTGATTTTGCCAGCATAGTAATAAGGGGCCGTAACAAAATAGCATAATAAAACGACATGATGTGATCAAGATAATTAAATTACAGGGAATCCTGTTTGCTTTGTCTCTGCCTTCTTTTTTATTGTGATCTATGTACACAGCTGCTGCCAGTCGGTCTGCCTTCCTGTATACGTGTGCATTTTTATGCAACTTGTCCTTAGGACCATTTCTCAAGAGAGCCGTACAATTGATCGTTTCATCAATGGTGACCTGTCCTGCTATTGGTTAATCAATTCCAGGGCAAACATTAAGATTAACTCTTTAAAAGAGGGAGATAATTGACTGCAAAGGCTTGACAGACATGCTTGTTGGAAGTGCAAGCTGGTAAAAGGACACAGAGACAGATGGATGTAGAGCAGCAGATGGAGGGATGGGTGGATAGAAACAGACTGAGATGGAAGTAAAGAGGAACTGAGAAGAAAGGGGAGAATATAAACCGCGTATCATTGATGCAATGATCATTAAAATGCTCCCTGACCTCTTTTTAAAACTCTCTGCCGAACACTTAACAGGTCGGGGCACACCTGACAGCTACTGTCATTCGTACTTCCACTCCAGGATAAAAACCACATGCAAAAATTAGATTTAAAGGAAAAACAAAAACGTCAGACAAACGAAAACGACAAAAACATTCGTTAAGAAAGGAACGTCGTTATGTTAAACGTATTAAAAATGCAATTTGCCATTTGAGCTAATCTAATAGTGAGAGACTGCAAGAGTGCAGGCCGTAATATTTTATTCTAAATTTCATTAGGAGCAACACAGGAGTAACGTGCACCTTGTGTTTCTTTCTTTGGTAGGGGGCAGGGTGCTGTATTTTGAACCATCTGTGTATGAGTTATACCTTGTTTAATAAGGAAATATAAAGATTTACAACAGTCGGGTGCCAGTATAGGTCACCTGATTGACGTGGCAACCTGTATACTGAAGGCTACAGTCCTTGCTGCAGGGGCCTGTGTTCAAGTCTGCCCCAGACCTTATCTTTCATGCCATTACCCCTCACCCTCTCCTTATTTCCTGTCAATTAATGGCTAAGATATAGCGGCCCTGAGTGGGCAAGAAAACACAATCAAATAGAAGAATATTAACCCTAACACAACAGAAGTAATTTAAGGGACATGAAAGAAGAAGAAATTAAAAAATCTGGACCTGAAGACTGTTTTTTCCCTCCCAGCACAGTTAAATAACATAATTTATCTAAACTCCTTAAAATATGAAAAACATCATGCTTGGAAAAAAAAGGTTACACCTAAAGTGATAGTGCTCAAAAGTCTAAAACATCACATCAGCAAGAGGAACATTTCAGCCTTTGATCCTTTGATCAGGCATTTCAATCAGCTCAAACAGTCCCGTGGGGAGAAATCAATCAAGGATCAACATATCCATTTCTCTGATAATGCAAAAATAATGTGGCTGCAAGACGCAATTCACTTTAACTTAGTTGGAGCATCGCTCGCTTCTTCTTTACAAGTATTATTCTGATAATAACAGTTTGATGGCTATTTGATCGCTATGCTCCCTCCTCACTTATAAGGAGAAGAAATGTTTTGAGGCTAAAACCGTAAAGGAAAAAAGTGGAAGGCATAATCTGTGAAAAAGTAAATTAGAGCACTTTAGACAAATCCCTGCAAAACACCGGCTGGTTAAATGCTAAAGAAAATGTGTGAAAGTTTAAATATATCCCTTGGCAATACTTGCATATGGTCCAGCTTAAGTTTTTTTTAGAATACAAAAGATCAGCTGGGATTGGCTCCAGCGCCCCCGCAACCCTGGATTGGATAAGCGGAAGAGAATGGATGAAATACATGGATACATGAGATCACATGCCTCATTTGTTTAAGACAGCTTTGGAAGTCGTTTTAATCGGTAACTTTTGTTCTTTAAACCAACGCGGGGCTTGTTTTAGTCTGCAAACGCACAGAGTAATATACAGAAATTTCACACCAAAGAGAGCACAGCAGCAGACATGTACCAGCTCCGGAAAAAAGATAAATCCTACTGAAGACGCCCAAATCACGGCATTAATCAACAGCAGCAATGAAATGCTAATCTACTGTATCTATCATGTAGCCACAATAAACCATGAAGACCATTTTGATTTTTGTGGCAGTGTGGTGCCAAATAAACAGGAAAACTGTAAAATTGCAGCTACAGAAAAACAAA
>NW_005187586.1:819805-824885 GCF_000239375.1 Pundamilia nyererei
AATCATTCTCTTTAATGGATCCAGGAGAAACATCTTCTGAGTGTTAGCAACAGTTGGTCCGTTTAAAGGGCTTAATGCTGTCATTTATTTCTCATTTCAGAGCCGCCTGGAAACATTTAGTTAAATCAAACTGTCGATGTAAAATTGCACGAGAGAGAAAAACAGCCCTCTTTTTTTTAGTTACATTTAATGCTGTTTAGCCTCTCGATTACTTTTACATGTTTTCATCAGAGCAGGTCAGCCAGTTCAATGACAAACGCTCAAAGTTCATACAGTGATGATTTAGTGTGAAAACATTCATAAGTTTTAAGAGTTAAGAACCTGAAACACCAACGAGAAGCCTAACTGGAGACGCAGACAGAGCGTCGACATCACTTCGACATCACTTCGACAATTTTGGCCGCGTTTGAGTATCGCTGAGCGACACACCAGACACACACATACACACTCTCTCCAACACGCTTGTCGAGCTAGTCCACCGTAGATAACAGCCTTGCCCCTGATGCACGACATGGAAAAACTCTTTAGAGGACAGAAAGGCAATTATGGGAGGTTCAAGAGTATCTAGCTGTCAGGGAAATGTTCGTGTTGGAAGTCTGCACGGTAAAAAGAGGCAGATAAAAAAGGAAAAACAAAGACGAAGAATCAACGGAGTAAGTGAGAAGCACAGTGACGGGAAGACGAGGACAGCTGAGCTGAATACAGAGTTGTGACTAGTTAACATGTTTGAAGATTAAAAAACGAGCAACTACTTGTCAACTTTTTGACAACACAACATAAATGCTGAAAAGGAATTAAATTGGCATCACAAATCACTACGAGTGGCCTCTGTTTTTCTATATTAATGACGTTTCTGTTTGCTGTGCTGATATTTTTTCTCTCTGATTCACTGAAGCATTCTATATCTGCAATTATAATCCAGATCATTTGACTCTGTGGAGCAAATGTACTGATTGCCATGCCACTTTAAAGGTGATAAAGGCTACTAATTAGCATCCAGTAAATTATGGCCCACCCAGGTAGCAGTGTTTGTAATGTAGTTTCAACACTTCAAAGTTAAAATACCTTTAATGACGGGGTCACCCTATTTTTTATTCTACTTCTAGCAAAAAAAAGTCCCCTTTTATCAGACTTACGGCATTACTTTACACACTCCATGGGGTTTTTTAGTAAACTAAAACTTTCACAAAAGGCATTTTTCCCAAACAAATACCGTTCATAGTTCTCTGCAATTCACAGAAAGTCAATTTAGAGTCTTTCATAATGCTGGTAGGAATGCAATTTAAGATTGATTTTCAAAAACGAAGCCAAACAAAAGCAAAAGAAATCCAACCTTGAAGTAACGCAGCCGCAGCTTCAATTCGAAGGCACAATACATGTCCTCAATAGAAAAGTTAAAATGAAGGCAAAAGTCTATCTTACATAACATACATACCTCAGCTTTGAATTAAACACATCCATCCCCTAGCTCAATAATGAATGATGCCCCAAATAAATAAATAAATAAAAACAGAGCACCGAATGTTGTTTTTTCTTACTCCGCGTAAACATCTAGAGGCAATTCAATCATGTCCTCTCAGCATCAATGTTCAAACTTTTTCAGTTTAATTGAAAAAGTTGTTAAAACAGCAATCATCAAAATTTGAAGCTGTTCATTATTTGTGATGTAAATCTGTTTGCCCAGAGGCGAAACTTGTTCATTTACTCAGAGGCAGAGCGGCACAGAGGAACAGACCTCGGTACCGGCACTGCAGGTGACGGTGGCTACGCCCTGAGGCACCGGATCCTTTTTAAAATGCCATGCAGCGTCGCCAGTGCTGAATGACTTCTTCTTTACAGACGCCTTCATACAACTCAAATGCCGATGGTGATGCCTCAGTACACTGGGTGGCAGGAGGCTACACCTCTTATTCAAACTCTGATGAACTGCCAGACTGAGCGCTGAGCTGTAACACAGAGGAAGCTCTCTTATTTTTCTTTTTCTCCCTGGCATTTGGCCTTCAGACTGTGATCAACATCCTTATCCCAAAAAAAGTTCTTCTCCAAATGCAAAAGTCAGACTTCATCTGCAGATAGTAAGAGAATGGTGCAGTGCGTTCTGCTGCAGTGAGGTGGAAAAGCAACAGATCGAGACTACTGCAAATTATTTGTCAAGCAATTACCAGTAACTTTTTTTAAACACAATCTTCGAACTTGGCCTCCTCTTACCATCACAGTGTGTGTGGCTTTGCTGGAGGGTTGCAACCATAAAACTTCCTTAACAGAGCAAAATAAAATAATAAAATGCTATCAAACACTAGTGTACTGTGAGTCATTACTCTCAAAGGGATTACTTTTTTGTGTATCTATAACCAAACACTGGCCCTTTTATTAGGCCTTGCTAAAACCTGCTTTTACCTTCAGAACAGTTTCAGTTTTTCACAGCACAGAATCAACAACACCCTGGAAACATTTCCAGATCTCAGGGATGAGGCGCTCCCGTTCCACCACATCTCAAAGGAGCTCCACTGGATTGAAATCTGGTGACAGTGGAGGGCATTTCATGTCCAAGAAACCAGTCTGAGATGATCTGGGGTTTGTGACATGGTGCAGTATTTGCTGGAATCACTGTGGTCATAAAGGGGTGGACATGATCAGCAGCAATTCTCAGGCAGGCTGTGGTGTTGAAACAAACCTCAGTCTGGCCCAAAGTATGCCAAGAAAATATCTCCCATACCATTACACCACCACCAACAGCCTGAAGGTTCCCAGACAGATCCATGCGTTCATGTTGTTGCAGGGCAGGGATAGCTCAGTAGGTAGCGTGGTCGTCCCATGATCGGAATTTCGGGGGTTCGAATCCACTGAACGGCTACCCTGAGGTACCCCTGAGCAAGGTGCTCCCCGGGCGCCTGATTTGCAGCTGCCCACTGAGTGAATGGGTTGAATGCAGAGAGAGTAATTTCCCCACAGGGATCAATAAATTATATGTTGTTATCATTATTATTATTACCCTAAATCCTGATCCCACCATCGAAATGTCACAGCAGAAATCAAGACTCATCAGACCAGGCAAGCGATGTCTTTCGAATCATCCTCATTTCCCTGTTTTTAGCTGACAGAAATGGCATTTGGTGTGATTGTCTGGTGCTAAAAAACCATCTGCTTCAAGGTTTGATGTGTTGTGCATTCAGGGATTTTTTTCTGCTTGCAACCTGGTTGTAACAAGTGGTTACTCAAGTTACCATTGCCTTTCTATCAGCCTGACGCTGTCCCTCCATTCGGTTTGAACATCAGCAGGTCGTCTTCACCATGCCTAAATGCTCTGAGTTGCTGCCATCGGATGGCGTTACGAGGAGTTTAAAGGGTGTACATAATAAAGTGGCCTAAAGTGTAAAATCCTGCATGCTCTATTGTTATGACACCATCTCGTTATTTAATAGAGTGTCTTTTAGAGTTAGTCAGCCATCAAATGGTGGGTCAGCGCATTTTGTCACAGAACTAATTTAAAATGCCGAACAAGTAGTGCAAAAAGAGACCAAATCGGTTTAAGCTGCAAAGAATTACAGCTGTTATTGTGAATGCTATGATGAGAAGCTCCAGCAGACAATCATTTTAAGGGACTAACACAAGGCTGAGGATAAAGAAATTTGCATTATGCCTCGATTCAGTTATTTCATCTTTTATGAGAGAAGCAGCTTCAAGACTCTATTACAGCCTCTTTACTGTCGGTTTGGATGTAGCAATCCTCAAACCATTACAGAGGTAAACAAGTTTAGGCATGGCTTGGCATGTCTGCACCCCCCTCTATGCATAAACCTTTTTAGTATTTTGGGGAATCTTTCCAAGCATGAGAAGTTTGAGAACCTTCGTTTTCTTTTTTTTTAAATTGTATTTTAGCTTACAATAACACAAGGAGAACACTCAGATATCCCTTTTTTAAAGTTATTCATTATTAATAAGGTTTTCTAAACTGTAATCATAGGCAACTGCTCTTATGCAATAACGGTGCTTTGCATTTTGCATTCAATGTAAGATGTGCAAAGTCACAAAGCAGCGTTAAATTCACAAAAAACAAACAAACATGCAGTTTTCTGCACATCAGTGTTCAGACAGACCGATGAGAAGAACACGGCTCATTTTTACATTGGCCGTCTGTAGGGATCTAAAAGCTCATATTTCCCCCTCAGTTAACTGTCAGTTTCTCCACAGGGATGTCTAAAAGCCACTCACATGTCTCGATGTATTCCTCCTGATAGAGCCGAGCTTTTAGAGTAAAAGGTACATAAGCCTGGGGGATGTTGACCTCTGTGCCTATGGAAATTTTTAAGTGTACCTCTGAGTGCATCATTGTATGCGTGTGCAGCATCGACGTGTTTGTGTGGAGGTGAAAGGATTGATCTCTTTTATCGGTGCGAATCGGATTAATCGCGTAGGCCAGTAAACCACCATCTAACAAGGTGGAGTGATGAAAACACACCTACATAAAGACACGCATGTATGCACCCACACACGCACAAACGCCTACACCCTCACATCTGAATACACATACTGAAATCTCTCCGATAGGAAAATTTGAGCATGTTAGAAGTATATATAAAGGTCAACACTGAAAAGTGGCACAGTACACTGCATAGGCGTATAAAGTACACACACACACAAGCACCTACACATTGCAAGTGGACAGGAACTAAGTGTGAGAGACCCAGAAAGAAAGGGACACGCCCCTCTATTTTAGTTCAATCCCCTGGGGAAATCACATACTGACACCTCTTCTCCTGCTGTTCTTTCACCCACTTCCTCAGTTCTTTTTCTTTTTTCCTCTGGCTTTTATTCTCCCCTCTATTCAAGTCTCCATTCAGTAATGGTCTATTACCACAATGGAAGGCCCACAAATTGAATGGGACAGAATGAGAATAGCACCAAAACACACAAACAGCCACAAAAAAATCACACCGTGTCACATTAGGAGGGAAATGAAGAGTGAAGAGAAAAGTGCACCTTTTTCTCTATCTATCTATCTATCTATCTATCTATCTATCTATCTATCTATCTATCTATCTATCTATCTATCTATCTATCTATCTATCTATCTATCTAT
>NW_005187586.1:824905-834855 GCF_000239375.1 Pundamilia nyererei
TCTATCTATCTATCTATCTATCTATCTATCTATCTATCTATCTATCTATCTATCTATCTATCTATCTATCTATCTATCTATCTATCTATCTATCTATCCACCTCTCAGTACCTATTACTCATACTGCTCTCTTCTGCCTCTGCACTCACATCCTTATCTAACTTGGCCTCGCTGGCGTTAAGCTACTGCAGTGATGCCAGATGAACAGAAAACCATCTACTTTTTTTTTTTTTTGGAAAAGAAGCGTGGGCAGGCCACCCACCTTAAGTTTTGGATTTTATGCCGTTGCTCATAAACTAGCGAACAGTTCTTGAGTAAAAAAAAGGTTGTTTTTATGAGGCATAGGCACGAGTGGGATGAAGCAAGAAGCATAGAAAAAGGTGAGACATATGTTTATATATGCATGCTTTTGGTTGCCTGGTAAACTAAATTTACATTATATAATATTACAGGATGTCTTTGCCATCCGCAAAATAGAATAAGAAAAATGTAGTGGTCGTGATGGACGCACATGCAGCTTTTGGCTACGAAATCCCATAAAGCCTAAATGGCTTTGGTGCTTTGATGAAAGAAGGGTAATGTATTGTTATGCTGCACTTCATCTCACACTTACAGCGTCCAAACAATGATTCATAATTCTCTGAAATTCATGTTATTTATTTAAGCTTTATTTAACCAGGAAAATAGGACTCTCCTGAAATTAAAAATATCTTTTACAAGAGATTCCTGGCGAAGTAAGAAAGCAGTACAACCAGCAGAGTTGAATAAACTCAAGTTAAGTAGACTAAAATACAGGCAATAAAGAATAAAAATACAAAAACGACCAAATTTTATAAACTTCAGGGCCAATAAACCCTGAAACGTCAGTAGAACTCTTTGCCTGCTGCCTGAAACAAGGATAATACAATTCAAACATTTGCAGCCTGGAGTAACTACTTTAAAATCACCTGAAGTTTTACTGAGACCAGTTCCTTAAGTTTTTGTTGATGTTGAAATGTTAATTGGATTCTCCTTGCAGACTACCCCGACGATGAGGCATGTGTACGTCCACCTTTTAACTTTTCATGACTTATATTTTTTCAGACATGCAGCAAAAACACCGACTGCAGCTCATTACCAAACTCTGGACTGACCGAACACACCCGAACATGCCCTTATAGCTTTCTGTGTGTAGTTATATTATTAATAATGTGCCAGTCAGAAATCTGAAGAAACTGACATTAAAATATCGTTACTGCCAGATCTTTCCTGCAACCTTAAGCAACACATAGTTGGTTTTTTATCATTAAAGTAGCAAATGAGGCTAAAAACCTTCCATTTTGACCGAGGTCACAAACCTCCCTTAGTTATGGAGCTGCAGACTCAGGCTATTAAGGACATGGCGTGATGCGCCGAACTTTTTCCTCCACTCCCTAGTTTTTCACTCGCCATGTGCATACTGTGGGGCCACTATGGCAGACCATTAACTGTTTTCTATCCTCTCCCATAGCTTGTATTTTCTCCTGTTTGTTGTTGGTTTTTAGGCTTTTTTTTCTCTTACTTTTAAAAGTCTCTTCCTATGAAAACTGAGTTCTTTTTTCCCACCATCACCCTCTGCTTGCTCACTGTGGATCATCAGATTACTGGGACTCCCTCTTAAATATTGTATGATCTTTACCTCACAATGCAAAGCACCTTGGACTGAATTGAATTAAACTCCGACTAACATCAGCTTGCACCATGAAAGCCTGCAAAGGTGTATCTGTTGCTGTACTTGCTTAAAGAGTTTCTGGGTAGAGGATCACTTTAAGAAAGAGTTGCAGAACAACTTCTCTATATCCTTTCTGCCTACATGAGGTGAATGATGACTCACCGCTTGTTTCTTTCTTCTGTTTTGCTCAAAGTGGTGAATGCGCCTGGAGGCAGATAAAGCCACCTCACAATTTCACTTTTCTTGTTGTACTGTGGCAAGGCCACAGACGAATTAGCTTCAGAGAGGGGTCAGTTACTGCAAAGTGGGTTTTGCAAAAGGCAAATAGATCATTTCTTCTTAACAGGCATACAATTTAAACTGACATCTCACTGGGTGAATATACCATTTCTTTACACATGAGAGCTAGAGAGCTTTAAGAAGCAGCAAACGATGTCATATACCAAAATCTGAGGAAGCGAGAAGCAGCGTGGATTACATGCTTCTCTCTTGATCACTGGCTAATGAATCCACGGGTATGAGTCATGTCTATGGAGCCCTGGGGAGCATTTTTGTGTGCTGAATAAATCAAAGTTCTTCTCTGTTTCCTTTTTGTTCTTGTCGGGGCAGAGGTGAAGAAATAATTAAGACACAATTTTTACTTTCATGTCATATTTACAATTTTTTTTATTGGTGTGGACAGGTTTGCTGTTAAAAGCTTTGTGAAAATTAATTTATTCCTAATTAATTTAATATTTTGCTAAACTAATTCATGTTTATATGTATGAGTGGTCCAATTACAAAACTGTTGTTCACAGGCAACAAAACCCACAGTTTCTAAAACACAAGACCTGTGGCTGGTAATCAATGTAATAACGGCTCTGTTTAGTTAAAACCCAGTGAGTGACCACAGGTTACAAACTGGAGGGACAATAAGAAAAAATGTCATGTTCACTGCAGGAAAAAAATACATGTTATATTACAATAACATTATAGTTTATTTTTATTTTAAGACCATTTCTTGCAAGGCAGTCTCCCCTCATCTCTGCCTACCTTAATTTCTACATTAAATAAATTATATTAAATAAATGCCCAGAAATGAACAACAACAAAAGTTCAGCATCCCCAGGGTATCATACAGGAGTCTCTTTACCCCACTGTAGCATCAGTCACATAAAGCTGGTTATCAACTCATTAAGTTAGCTCAGTGTTTTCCCTGCACATTAACATGAAACCTGGAAGAAAAGCCAGCAAAAATAATGAATGTGCAAGTTTACAGACTTATCAATATCATAGCTCTCTCGCAAGGACACAGGAAAATCAGATGGATTATGACTGAGTTTTTCATAAATGTAATATTTAAAAGATGGGCTTAGTTTTTATTCTTTCAGCTGTAGTCTGAGTAAATAATAAATATAAAACAGAATTTATTCTATGTGCAAATTTAATAATAAGGTCCAAGGTATTTTAGGATCACATATTCGTGCTAATAGCATCCCTGTTTTTTCCTGATGCTAACATTGGACATTATTGATAACTCTAGGCCACGACATTTCCCTGGATGGAGCTTCCAACATAACCTGCTCCACAGCAGGTTAAGTTACCATGGCAATGTACCTGGTAAGAAGTGAACTGCCTTCATAGCACAGAAAACCCTGAAGTTATCTGGATATGATGAAATTGTGCTTCGTAGTACAGCCCTCAGTTTGGGGTTCAGAGTCAGTGTCCAAAGCACTTCAACACGAGGACAAGAGCAGCTGAGGAACAAGCCCGCAATTAGAGAACAACTATATCTCATCTCTAACCTTATTAGAGGCGAAACAATCAATTAAAATGCAAGAATGTGATTAATGAAAACCGTCCACGGCAACAGTTTTTGTGGCCTCGTAGTGTTTGGCTGCAGTCTTTGGAAGCTCTCGTGGCCGCTTGCCTTGTTTTTCGTCATATCAACATTGCCAGCTGACAAAGAACGTGTCGTGATTATCACCTTTCTGTCTGAATGAAAGGGGGGGCTCGAATCCCTACTCGTACTCTTTGGAGTTTTGCAACTCAGCAGGGTGCCTGGACAACAAATATACAGCCTTACAGCATATTTACCTGCAGATATGTGAGAGTAGCGGACTGTGGGAATGTGAACACGCGCATGCAAGCAGAAGGAGAAAGAGCTTGTTCAATGCCCCACAGGGATCCACTTGAGATAAAATTCAGCAGCTCTGAATAATACAGTCCATTTATCAAGGAAAAAGCGCTAACCCTGACATGCGCACGCACACAACGCATATATACAGCACGCAGAGGGTTTGTTGTGGAGTGAAGGTGCCCTTGTGTCCGAGGTCGTTTATCAGAATGTGTAATTCAAAGTGCCATGGCAGGCGAAGCCTGATGGTCTGAACTTCAATTTCTTCTCATTGCTTTGAACCGTACAGCATGTAATGCAACACTGCTGTGCCCCTGTAAAGTAAAACACCCTCTCCCCTCTGTCTGGATTTGCATCAGTCAGCCACAGAAAGCCCTGCTACAGGAGAAATGCCACCACAGCAGGACAAGAAGGCAAATAAGCAAAAGCACAATCTTTTATCTTAACAATGCAGAAAAAAAGCAACTTTACTTTTTAATAATATAAAGTTTCCAAACAACCATCATTAAGTAAAAATACATAAATTCAACCATGCTCCAAAATCTTCATCTGGGAGCCACTAAACAACCAAACTATGTAAAGTAGGTAGAAATACCTCAACCACATACTCTGGTTAATTCTTACTAAACAAAAATACATTATTATTAAAGTTTTAGTATGAGTAAAAGTTGATTTTGTTAGTGAAAATTGTAGAGTAAAGGTATTGTGATATTTGTAGCCACTGAAAATGTAAGTATGTAAAAGAAAACAATCACTTATATTAAATGAGAGTATAGCACTCACAACAAAGCTCAAAAATATTAGGGAACATTTGATCATCACAATATAACACAGCTAAACTTCAGGAGTGTTAATCTGTCCAGTTAGAAAGCACGAAACACTGTGAGTTCATTTCACCTGCTTTGAAGCAAATGAAACTGATAACAGGTGCAACAGAGAGGCGACAATAACACAACACCAAAAAAGTTGTTTGGTCTCGCAGCTGCTGCCCATAGATAATTTTTCTTATTATTTAAGCCTCCTGAGTGTTTTTCCTCTTCTTTTGCTTTTTCCTCGTCAGTGTTGGTAGCATGAGATCATGCCTGCAGCCCATACTGGTAGTCCAGCTCCTCCAGGATGGCACATCCATATGTAAAAAGGTGTATTTGTCTCAACAGTGTAGAAGAAATATCCGAGTTGGGCTGTTACACGTGGAAAGCTGGACAGGGCAGTTGAAGGGCAATCACCTAGCCCGAAATAACCTCCAGCAGATTACTCATGTGCATGTTTCTGACCAAACTGTCAGATACCGACTCGATGAGGGTGGCACAATGGCCTGAGGTCCTTTAGTGGGACCTGTGCTCACAGACCAGCATCGTGTAGCTCGACTGGCATTCGCCTGAGAACACCAGAACTGACAGGTCCACTACTGACGCCCTGTTCTCTTCACAGATGAGAGCAGATTCACACTGAGCTCATGTGACAGACATGAAGAGTCTGGAGACAACGTGGTGACCACAGTGGTACCTGCAACATCATCCAGCTGTTTTGGCAGTGGGTCATCGATGGAATGGGAGGGCACGTCCTTGGAGGGTCGCACAGACCTCCATGTGTTAGCCAGCTGTAGCTTGATTACTGTTAGCAGGATTAAATCCTCACCTATTGTCACACCTTACGCTAGCGGTGGGTTCCTCCTGGTGCAGGACAATGCGCTGAATGATGGAGGCACTGATGCCATTGTCTGGCCCTGATTTGTCCCAGACCTGAATCTAATGAGAACTTCAGGGAGTTTTTACATTGGTGCACCTGACACCAACAGATAGCACCACAGACTGATCAGGAGCTAACTCATACCCTGATCCATGTCTGGAAGGAGATCCCCAAGGACACCATCCACCATCCCATCAGGAGCATTTCCAGATGCCGTCCGAAGTGCATCCAAGTCAGATCGGTTTTTAATGTTGATTTTTAACCTGTTTATTTAATTGATCAGCTTCTGGTGTGATTTAAGTGTTTTGAGCACTGCACAACTTACTGTAGTTGTGGCTCACATCATCAGGCACCTTTAATTAAAACATTTCATCAGTTCTCTTAATGACTTTTGGATTCTTTCATTTGCATAAGAGTAAAAGACTGTCAGTGCAAATTATTACAACCAAAGCAGGTAACCTTCCTCTTGGGGCTAGGCAAAGATGAATGTTTTAAGATTGCTGCAATGAAACCTACGAATGACATGACTGATACAGAATGATAGTGTGTAAACTTCAAACTGACACCTGCAAAAAGGCAATAAAAAGAAATGTGGTGTATTTTCCCTTTAGGCTATACAGTATAACACACACTACGAAGTTTGATCTGCAAACAAACTGAAACTGTCCTTGACTAAAACATCAAAGCAGAACAACACAGGCTGTACAAATGAATATCTGCTGAGTTTGATTTAATTAAACAGCTTATTATTGCTTCGTGTTTACTCTGAGCCTCGGGTTCAGTAATTCTGCTACAAGGAGGGTTTCTGTTTTTGATCATGCACAGGTTGGTGCTGCTCTGTGCACAACACAATCAAATTGAAAAATGGACGTCCATAAGAGTAAAGTTCACTGAAAAGTTTCTTTCCCAGCAGAGAGCACGGCATACACAGAATCCTAATATTTAAAGCAAACTATTGTTGTCTGGTCCAATACTGTACTTTTCCAAAACATTTACAGACAGTGAAACAAAGTCCACAGGCAATCACGCAACAAGCTCACCGAGCACCGCTGTCTACATCAGTTAATGAGCCACCAAGCTTGCCTGCTGCCTTCACCGAACGGGCAATCGATTGAGGCTGTCACCTCACTGCACATTCTCCGCCGCTGCAGCCACTGCTCATGCATGACACACCTACCTGTTATTACAGAGTCCCTCGAGGTTTGGAATCGAAATACTGCGTCGGGAATTGGAAAACCTCATGAATCCTGCTCCCCATAGTTTCAGTTGTGCCACAATCGATCAGCGCAATAAAACCGAGAGCAGAAGCTCATACGTGCTGGATATTAACTGTAAGACTGCGAGTATGTGGAGCTCCACAATATTATGTACAAGACACACATAGCAAGCAAATCATCCTCCAGAAGTAATTTGATCTCCATGTGGTTTCTGCTGCATGTAAACGTCCTTCCCATCATGTAAAATGATGCAGTCTCCTTATTTGTGGCACAGCTTTATATATGTCTGGATTTGTAACTGTGAGGTACATTTAATGCATTATTGCAGACTTTGCATTTAAAGTATTTAAATGAGGTATAATTTAGATGCAGGCACGCAGGCGATGAGCCACGCACTCTGTGCTCTGCCATCATCTATATGAAGAGCACTTTAAAATATTCTCACTACAATGCTCGTGAGTAACTTGAGTCGTCATGTAATTCGAGGTTATCTGCCGCTGCGAGGTGACTGACAATCCACCTTCCATGCAGTGGCACACCCACACCACCTCACATGCAGTTCAGCGACACACACACACACACACACACACAGGTCACTGGTCTTCTGTGACCAGTTGAGGCGATTTGTTTCAATTGCCTGATCAACAACAATGGGATCAGCGGTGTGTGTATTTGGATGAATCCGCTGAATATAAAGCTCCAGGTTCGCTGCTTACAGCCCCACGTCGCATCGGTGGTATATTATTGAGGATAAAATCAAGTCAGACAAGAAGAAATACACTCTGGAGGTTTCACACGAGGCTGAAAAGGCCACATCAGTTGCTTAAGGGTAACAGTGCTGCTTCCTCATGTCTCCTTTCAAAAGGAAAATGCTTGATATTAGCGGGATATTAGCGACTTTTTGCATCAGACTCTGGCTACTGTGGATGGATTTTTTTTTTCAGTGATTCCTTCTACTGGTTCCAAAAGAGGATTCAAGATTAAAAATACCTTTTTGGAGTACAAGCTAAGCTTAAAATAAAGAGATAAGACAAGCTATTTTAACTAATAGTGAAAGAGCAGTGCGTCAGTAGCTTTACCGCGAGCTCAGCTCTATGTCTTATTGTTTTGCATGTATGCAAATGAACAGTGAACACCTGGATCTGCCCACAACCACTAGATCAGACTGTATGAATACGTAAAAATGTATAAAATAGTTCACATTACGCGAGCAACAAGTAAAATGGTTTTCTTAAACTTTTGTCGTCAGATCAGATTAACACTTTTATCTCAAGGGCAGGCACGCTCACATAGAGCAAGCAGATACATGCCCAGTGCAACTAATGCAATAGTCATGTTTTAATCCCCATAAGAAAGCTTTCTCTTCCAGCGGTGAGGTCAGAGCATAGAGTCTAACCCTCGCTCCCCAAACTGACAATTATAACACCATACAATGCAAAACCCCAGTGGGCTAAACCTACTCAATTCAGCAGAACCACTTTCATGTCATTAAGGTCAAGCTATCAGGGGAGCTCGTGTATGGAGTTCTGGGACACGCACTCAAATCCCCTCACGCACACACAGAAATAATTAAAGGGGTTTTTTTTCCTCTTTAATTCAAATGGGCTTTTTTTTTCTTCCACCTTAACATTCAGTGCAGAATTTTCCCCTGCTTTTAACTCGTGCCCATCATCTTTGGCTAAATGAGAAGAAACCGTGGAAACATCTGTGCAGAGAAATGAGAAAATGACAAGGATAGCGGATAACTGGGAGCTGGAGGAGAAAGGTGAATGAACACACCTGCCCAAAGTGTTGCTTCTGCACGCACTTGGTGAAAGTCACAGAGCTCGCAGACGTGTACGTAAACACTTCAGAGACTTTGGAGTGAAGCATGTTTGTGTGAGTGTAAACATCTATGAAGCCAAAATGATAATAATAATCATTTGTATTGACACCCAGACACCCAGTGGAGTGGAGAGTGAGAAGAATCCACGAAAATAATTATTTTGTTAAACATCAAACGATTCCCTGATGAACTAATCCTCACATCTGTTTCACTGGAGACTGAGGAGAGATGAGTCTGCTGCTTTTACTGCCCCACTGTCTCGCAGGCACCTACAAGCCAGCATATAACTGAATGCATTTTACTCTATTACTGTATAAACTCACAAATCTCATGCATGACAGCAGAGATACGAACACTGAGGTTCTTCTTAATCACCCTCCACCCCTCCAGCTCCTACTTATCTGCCATCCAGAGTACTGTAAGATCCATGGTGTGACAAAAATACTTTATTGTGGACAAAACTGCACTCAAGAAAATGAATGCAAAGACTTTCTCTCCCTTTAAAATGCACATTTGTAACCTGTAGCAACTGTGACGCTTCAGGTCGTCCTCCTGCAGGGCGTTACGCTTCCTCCAGACCAAATCACACAAGGAATTACAGTACGGGTGACGACAACTAACCATTAACAAACAAACAGGCTGTAAGGGAGGAATGCAGTTGGACAGGACTTTCAGCCATGTGACCTGAGTGCGGAAACACGTACGTGGACATCTGACGCACAAATGCATTGGCAGCGTAAAGGCAGATACACATATACCGTACCTGCAGGCAGGTGTGTACGAATGAAAGCCGCAAGAATAAAAGAAGTACGTCGCTGCAGTGAAACACACAAAAGGTAGTAATGTTTTTTACATGAAGCAACATGTGGACAAAAAGTGGATGTTTAGGTGTCCAACACGTCTTTGTTCTCAGAAACACAGACACAGATAAAGCATTTCTTTATGTCTATCACCTAACCCGCGTGTGTGACACTGCACATGCACCTGCACCCCTGTGAGCATATATCTAGGTAATTGAATCTGAGCACAACATGTCAACACTGGCAGCCAATCAAACTTTCTTTCTTTTTTTCTTTTTTTTAATTTCACTCCCAACACTATGCTTGACGGGACATGTGAATATAACAGAGGGTAGCAATTTTAGATTTTATGCATCTGCGTGTCATAAATCATACAAATGCAAAATAAGGAGCAGTAGGGACGACAGGATGCAGGGGGGAGTAGGAAAGATGAAACAACACGAGGCTTGTTGAACTGGGGACGCAAGAACAAACAGCGGCAATTTAACTGTTAGCCTAAAACAAACACAGACACACAGACACACACCCACACACACGTGCAAACAAGCACACCACAAGTGAACAGAGACTACGGTGCACAGGGCTCATCTGCCATTGAAAAAAAGGCACTGTC
>NW_005187586.1:835619-846913 GCF_000239375.1 Pundamilia nyererei
AGAAGAGAAGAGAAGAGAAGAGAAGAGAAGAGAAGAGAAGAGAAGAGAAGAGAAGAGATCCTACCTGGAGTTGTTCGGACAGCGTGGTGGACTGTCTGGCACTCAGGGCTGGAGCTGAACTCTCGTCAGGACGCAGGAACACTTGCTGACCACGTCTGTAGGGATCAAAAACAGCAGTGAGTACCTCTGTGTGTGTCTGCGTGTTTGAGTTGTCCTTTGTGCACGCCAGCTGTCAGACTTTAAGTGATAAGCTGCTGGCAAAGGAGCATTTCCATTCCATCACACACACACTCCTAGACACAACAATTTATCTCTTCCTACATCTGAGGAGTGCAGGAATTTAAAGGTGTGTGTGAGGGAATGTAGGAGGGGAGAAAAAAGGTGAACGTGTTTGTGAAGTCCTTACAGGTCCTTTCCTTTCTTCCTCTCAAGCGCAGTCATGTCATCTCCACCTGTCGTACGCAGAGAGAGCGCCGGAGTCACACACACATTCGCGCACACGGCGAAGTACCGAAGCACACACTCGCGCTGGCAGGCTGAGACGCACACTGGCGCGCTAACTCCACGAGCTGCAATGCATAGAGCTGAGAGTGAACACAGTCCCTCCTCCTCTCTCCTCCCACCTCTCTCTCATGCTCGCTCTCTCTCTCTCTTTTTCTCTTTCTATGTTCCTCCTCTGGGTCTTACCGCCTCCCTCAAACCCTCCCCATGATTCATCTCTCTACTGTCAGTATGTACGCTGAAGGGAACACTGTTATAAAGACACACATAATGGGCCGACTTCAAAAAAAGAAATAGAATTACCATCTCGGTTTTGTCGTTTGCTTCTGCCAACATGTTCTTATATATAAATATATATAAGAACATATATATAGTGATGAAATGTCAGGTTAAACTGATTTTACTTGGCTTTGTTACCTGTGTTTTCTTGCTTTTTGTTGGTTTGTCAGTTCGCCAAGACAGAATAAAACTTCCTGTATTTGCTCACGAGCCAATTCTAATGGAACAAAACTGCAGGCATGCTTCAAATGTGGCTGTGGCTACAAAGAAGCGACAAATTCTAAAACATGGATGCATTCCTAACGTCATCAACCGAGCATCACAGAAAATCTCTACAATCATCAGCCAGTGTTTACCAAACTCAGAAATATAATCACAAGCTCACCTTCTGTATAGATTTATTTCCTATTTGCACAGCGTCATGTCACACTGAAGCTGACCTTTGACCTTTCGCCTCTGTCGCCTCTGTCAGTGCGCCCCAGGGCAGCTGTGGCTACAATGTAGCTTGCCATTGCCAGTGTGTGAATGTGTGTGTGAATGGGTGAATGACTGAATGTAGTGTAAAGTGCTTTGGGGTCCTTAGGGACTGAGTAAAGCGCTATACAAATGCAGGCCATTTACCATTTTAATTTAATCCAGTATTTTTGTTATGGTCAGAAATGTGTTTGTGTCATCCATCCATCCACAACCTTATTGGTCATCTGGCTCCATCTCACCCTGTCCCCATCATCCTCCTCTGTCGCACCAAACTTCTGCATGTCCTCCTTCACTACATCCATGAAGCTTACTCTGCAGTCTTCCTCTTTTCCTTCTGTCTGGCAACTTCATCTGTCCAACATTGCCACCGTCGCTCCTCTGCACATGTCCAAACCATCTCAGCCTCTAACTTTGTCTCCAAACTGCTTGACTTAAGCTGTTCCTCTGATGTCCTCATTCTCTTCCATCCTGGTCACTCCCAATGAGCCACCTCCAGCTCTGCCCCAGTAACTGTCCAAACCATACATCACAGCATGTCTCACCATCTTGTAAACCTTCCCTTTCACTCTTGCTGCTTCTTCTGTCTCCCATCACCCCTGACAGTTGTCTCCACCCAATTCACCCTGCCTGGACTCTCCTGTTCACCTCTCTTGTGCACTGTCCGTTGCTTTGGATGGCTGATCCCAAGTATTTAAAATTTATCTAGCTTCACTGTCTCTACCGCTTGCACCTTCACTTTTCCACCTCTCTTCCTCTTATTCACACACATGTATTCTGCCTTCCTTCTACTGATTTTCATTCCTCTTCTCTCCAGCGTATACCTCCACCTCTCCAGGCTCTCTTCACCTATACCTCTCCATTAAAACTCTCAAAGCAAACATCACATCTGTAGTGATCCTTCTCAGCATGACGCCATACTGCAGCTCAGTTATCATCATCTCTATTCTTAACCAAGCTTCAATATCGCTCTCCCAGTTGTTCATAAGATGACTGATCAGCATTAGTTCTCTGCAGTTACTATAGTTCTGCACGTCACCTTTGTCCTTGAATATCGGTACACTTCTCACTCCACAGGACTGTGTTACACATTCTGGTTTAAAAGTTCACCGTCCCTTTTCCTTGACATCTGTGTAGACTTTAGAAACTCCCACCCCCCCAAAAAATAACCCCAAAACATCAGGTTATTTGTGGAACCACTTAAAATAACTTTATTTATTTGCAGATATTTGGAAATTCATGAAAATTCGTGTCAGCGAAGTCAGATGTGGAAGAGCTGTTGTTGCAAAAGTAACAAGCATAGATAATTAAAATATATCTGACAACATCCTCTGGTTTTTGATAAAGTCTTATTTTGTTTTATTTAAATTTGGTTGCTGTTCTGGAACATTTAATCATATCACGTGACCTGATAAAGGAAATCTTTGTGCACAAACCTTCAGGCTACAGTTTTTATGATATAGCAACAGGAGAAGAAAAGTGAGAATGCTTTGGTGTTAGAATCAGAATCAGAATCAGAATCAGAAAGGGTTTATTGCCAGATGTTGAGCAGGTTTACAACATTAGGAAATTGCTGCGGTGCTTCAGTGCAACATACTGTCATAAAAATATAAAAATAAGAATAAGAATAAGAATTAAAGTGCTAAGTGGATAGATATATACATGATATATACATGAGTGCAGGTGGTGATCAGTGCCAAACATGGAATGATGCAGTGAACACAGCGTAGGGTCATGTGTTAGTGGTGGGAACAGTCATATGGTTATTGTTCATGTGTCCGACAGCAGAGCGGAAGAAACTGTTCTTATGGCGAGAGGTTCTGGTGCGAATGGACCGGAGCCTCCTGCCTGAGGGGAGCAGGTCAAACAGACTGTATCCAGGGTGAGAAGGGTCAGCTGAGATCCGAGCTGCACGCCGCAGTGTCCTGGAGGTGTACAGGTCCTGGAGAGATGGGAGTTTGCAGCCGATCACCTTCTCAGCAGAGCGCACAACACGCTGCAGTCTCTGTTTGTCCCTGATAGTGGTTCCAGCGTACCACACAGTGATGGAGGAGGTGAGGATGGACTCGATGATTGCAGTGTAGAACTGCATCATCGTCCGTGTTGGCAGGTTGAATTTCTTCAGCTGCCTCAGGAAGTACATCCTCTGCTGGGCTTTTTTAATGACGGAAGTGATGGTGGGCTCCCACTTCAGGTCCTGGGTGATGGTGGTACCCAGGAAGCGGAATGAGTCCACAGAGGTGATGGGGGTGTCAGTCAGGATGATGGGGGGGAGTGGAGCTGTGTGCTTCCTGAAGTCCACAATAATCTCCACTGTCTTCTGGGCATTCAGCACCAGGTTGTTGTGGCTGCACCAGGACACCAGACGTTCAACCTCCCTCCTGTAGGCAGACTCATCCCCGTCCGAGATGAGTCCGATAACGGTGGTGTCATCTGCAAACTTAATTAGCTTGACAGACTGGTGGGTGGAGGTGCAGCAGTTGGTGTACAGGGAGAAGAGCAGAGGAGAAAGAACACAGCCCTGAGGGGAGCCGGTGCTGATGGTCCGGGAGTCCGAGACATTCTTTCCCAGCCTCACATGCTGCTTCCTGTCCGTCAGGAAGTCAGTGATCCACCGGCAGATGGGATCAGGCACATTCATCTGGGAAAGCTTGCCTTGGAGATGGTCTGGAAGGATGGTGTTGAAGGCAGAGCTGAAGTCCACAAACAGGATCCTGGCGTAGGTTACTTGGGTCTCCTACCATCGCACACAGTTTCAAAGGCAATAAAAATCGATGAAGAATCATTTAAAACTCCCCACGGTGTCTAGAAGTATTCAAAAAAAGACTCAATTACATCATTGGCCCTTTCATTTTTTCACACCCGCATTTATTATTGATAGAGTTTTCTTAAGTCTAAATAAAACAGAATAAAATCTTTGAAAATAAATCCTGAAAATCAAAAGCAGGAGGAACCCTAATTTATCCGAAAAAACCAGCTTAGCAGAAACACAGTCACACACCACCGGAGCTCGATGCTTTTAATCAGCCGGCAGATTTATCATGTCGGAGTCTAGAGCGATGCTGACAGCGACAGGACATTTAGCATGAAGCTGTCAAACAGACTAAAAGGAGTCTGTCCAATGCAAGTCTGTCAAACTCACAACAAACCATGACTAGGCACGCTTACAAAGTCACATCACATGTTAGCGGATGCTCTTCTTAAGCAGTCGTATCAAGTCAACACTCTGCTGGTAATTCTTGTTATTTTTAATACATTGTAGGTGTTTGTATGATAGTTTGACAACAGCTAGGCCACTTAACTGAGGACAGATTTGAAGCTATCACAGACAGACAGCCACAGTGTGGGATTACGGCGGACCGATTCAAATGAAGTAAGCAGCTTCGGTTCAAATGCTGAAAATTGGCCTGACTCGGGAAAGATAATGGTAATTGTTTGGAAAAACAATTAAAACTAAGCACTGTTGTGATGTGTTCACTGAAGGCTGAAAATGTCTGAAATAAATTCAAGAAGGTTAAGCATTCATACAAAATCACATAGAGCGTATAGCAATGGCTATTCGTCTTTGAGTAGTACTTTTGCTTTAATGTACAACCTCATGCTGGACAAATAATCAATGGCACACGCTATTTTATGAATTTATCACTACACTAAATTTAAGAACCAAACCCAGTTGAATCCTTTTATGAATTTATTGAGTTCACAGGCAGTCAGAGGTTAAGCCCTGGCTCATGGGGTTATGTTGAGGTGAGAGTGCTCGGATATAAAATGCTCTAATATCAAACCCAGCGACTGCCTGTTTTGTAAACAGTGAAGGGTTATTCCAGTACAGCACAAGCTCAGACTGTATCGACTGTGTTGTGTTGGCTAATAGCTGCAAGACACAAAGACATAATCAGCACAGCACACAGTTCATATCATCAGCTCTGTATGGCACACACTCACAGAGGCAGGAGAGCAGGCCCTTACATATACTCAGAAACACAAGCAGAACTACAAACACACACCTCAAAATGGGTTAGTTCAAAGCAAATTCTCCTCAAAGACTGTCTCTTCATCTGCCGTGGACTCGGTGATCTAGATTACCTTTTACACACATGCACACACATGCACACACGTGCACGCACGCGCAAACACGGAAACGCAATTCTCCACGTTACTGCTGCCATAGTACAGCTGAAGAGAATATTGATCTCTTGTTTCTGATTAAAACCAGGGCTGCTCAAACGCAATCAACACACAAACCCACCCCGTGAACCCACCCACTGCTCTTTCTCACACACAGACCTGTAAAACAAACACACACACAAACTCTGGCAGCCTGAATCCAATGTGAAGGGCCATAATTAGTAATCAGTGAACACGGGATCGGATGATGATCCAGCCAGTAACCGCGCTCTAATAGTTGTGTATTGTCTTTATGAATAAAACATATATGTGAATGTATGAGATTTATATAATGTCTATTGAAAAACTGTGATTGGAAGTGTGTATATGCTGAAATCCAGAGCTCGCTTTTGTCCAGACTCTCTTTGAGTGATTGAAAGCACTAAACAGTAAAGCTGCACTCAGGGGAATAGGGCTAATCTACATAATGGTGGAGATATATTAACAGCATCCTGATGCACACACACACACACACACACACACACACACACACACACACACACACACACACACACACACACACACTTAGGTGTCAGTTGAATGTAAGTCTTCCTCATCCTCCACACTAGCAGCGCCCTCTCCGATGCGACTGAGCCAAACAGAGTTAAGACAATGATGTATTTATGTTTTGTTATGTTTATCTCTCTATTTAACTGTATCATTACGATGCTAATTACAGGGCAGTCTTTATGCAGTTTTATGT
Source organism: Pundamilia nyererei (assembly GCF_000239375.1). NCBI lineage: Eukaryota > Metazoa > Chordata > Actinopteri > Cichliformes > Cichlidae > Pundamilia > Pundamilia nyererei. The sequence goes on from NW_005187586.1 coordinate 841,744, forward strand.
ACATATTATAGTACCCTGTGATTAAAGACTGATAACAGCCTTCAGCTGGTAGATTACAGCTATTTACAACCGTACTGACATTTCACTATTTATTTTTCTCTGAGAATATCACTAGAATGTAAATGAAAGGATTCATTTTCAATGCAGATTTCTCCAAAATCAGCCCTCTTTTGTCTTACTTTCATTTTGGACCTCCATCAAAGCTTGAAAGGGGGGCTGTGCAACTTGACCCTTTTCTGTAAAACAATAGCGATTCCTTTTTCTAGATGGGATGTGCTCCGCTTGATGAGGAAAGTGCATTTGGAGAAGTGTTTCTACTGTGTGTGGAGCAGGTAAGGACAAAGAGAGGAATTACTTGATCATGCTCATAGTGGGAATATAAGATTGTTAGATAAGGCTGATAAAACTCAAATGGATCTGAACCACCTCACAAAGACGACTTATTGTGCACAATAGCAGTCATACCTCATGTAATGCACAATGCTTTACCTTAGCTATACACGCAGTGCTGAAACAATCCATCATGGAACCTATTAGTAAAATGTCAGACACCCAGTTATTGATTAAAGCGACCAACCCCTGGTTGACAGTGGGTAACAAGAACCTGCTTTTAAAAGGAAGAAACACTCCTGCAGAACTAGGGTCAGACGGTGGCAGCCATCTGATGCAACCAGTGGGATGACAAACCGCAAACAGGACATATAAATAAATAACACATAAAAGTAATAAATAAATAGAGTAATAAAAGCACAAACTGCAGGATGGAGAAGGCAAGTCTGTCTACAGGAGTTAATAATAACGTTACAGTTGCACTAGGAAAAACAGCTTAGAGGCCAAGGCACCTCAAAAATTACCGAGACTTTACACAAGGAACTTCGGCAATGAAATGTCTTGACTCTTGACTCTTGACAGTGGCATTAAGCAGGAGTGAGTCTGCGAATGGTTTGTAACTGAATGCAGTAACGTTGACAACTATCTGTGATAAATCTGTGAAAATTGCAAATCTCACTCCTACACGCACAGAAATTCCTCCAAAAATGGCTATAGGCACGATCAGGCATAATATTATGACCACCTGCCTAATTTTGTGCCGGCCCCCCTTTTGCTGTCAAAATAGCGCATTTAGGCATATGCTCCACAAGACCCCAGAATGGGTGTTCTGGTATCTGGCACCAGTGGAGGTGGGGCCTCCACGGATCAGACTTGCTTGTTCAGCACATCCCACAGTTGCTTGATTAGATTGAGGAACTGGAGATTTTGGAGGTCAAGTCAACAGCTCAAACTCATTGTTGTGCTCCTCAAACTATTCCTGGACCATTTCTGCTTTGTGGCACATTATCCTGCTGAAAGAGGCCACAGCCATCAGGGAGTAGTGTTTTACAGTGTATGTGGTATGTGTCAAAGTAACAACCACATGGATGGTAGAACTTGAGGTTTCCCTGTAGAACAAAGCATCACACTGAATTTTACCTTCTTCCCATAATGCATCCTGGTGCCAGGTGATCCCCAGTTAAGCAACGCTCACACATGCTCAACTGGCCACATGAAATAAAAGACAATGTGATTCATCAAACTAGTTGAAGTGCTCATTGTTGATGGTGGACAGAGGTCAGCATAGGCATCCTGATTAGTGTGCAGCTCTGCAGCCCAGTACACAACAAACTGGGATGCACTGTGTATTCACACACCTTTCTATCAGAACCAGCATGAACTTTTTCAGCAGTTTGAGCTGCAGTAGCTCGTCTTTTGGACGCAGAGATCAGCCATCGCTCCCGACATCCATCACTGAGCCTTGGCCGCCCATGACCCTGTCGCTGGTTCACCACTGTTCATTTCTTAGATAGATACTAATCACTGCAGACTGGGAACTGCAGAGCCGCAGTTTTGGAGATAATCTGACCCAGTCATCTAGCCATTACATTTTGGCTCTTGTCAGACTTCTTTAAATCCTCACGCTTGCCCATTTTTCCTGCTTCTAACACATCAGCTTTGAAGACAAAATGTTCACTCGCTCACTGATACAGCTCATCTACTTACACATGCCATGATAACAAGATAATCAGTGTTATTCCTGTCAGAGATCATAATGCTGCACCTGATCAGTGTAGTTTTTGCAGGACAGTAATTCAACTACAAAATTATATAGGTTCATATATATATATATATATATAGGAATTTAACCAAAATAAAACCAGTTGGCAACCACTTGAGTTGAGTCCCCTCTTCCAATGAGAGGTACTGCAGACAAACTGTGCTGATCAGTGCAAACTGACCCAGACCGGCTGCAATGTTCTGGCAATCATTCTGCGTTTATAAATTAGACAGCAGCTATTTGCAGACTAGTAACTGCAGTCATTCGGAGTCGGACCAGACTGCCTCTCAACGTGCGACCTGTACTTGTAATCGAAACACTGAGCGTGCACGACCCTAAACCTCTGGGCTGAACTGTTCACCACAACTATTTGCTATTGATCGCCACATGCTAAAATACTCAATATGATCATGAAGCACCCACCGATTTTTCTTCACTGCAAAGCCATTACAGAGCAATGTGCAAACCTTTAATCATTCTGTCTGTGGGCGTTTTTACTGGTGCGATTCCTGTACTGAAACACTGTCATCTCCCATTACAGTGAAGTTGCTCGGTTTAAAGAAATACTCCAAGTAGCGTGCGACTAACAGTTTAGAGGGAGGTGTATGTCTGAGCATGTGTGTGAAAATTACTTAAACTTATTTTTACTCATAACTAATTTCCTTAAACAAAACAAGCAGTAAAACAACAGCAGGAAGGCAACAACGACACGCCCTCCTTTGGAAAGTCACGCAGGCGATCACACATGCACTTGAGGGCGAGCTGCTCTGTTTGTATTGATAACGTGTTTCAACACTGCAGTGCCTTTGTCAACGCGAGTCTCCTCTGCGAGGCATAGCTCTGGCAAACAATGAATTTGAACGCACAAAACTGCAATAACATTGCAACCGGGATGAGGGAAAAAAGCGCAGAAAACACACATGCACATATTTCACCTTTGTACAGCATGTATTCACCACACTCCTCTGATTCAAACCCTCTTTCACTTCTCAAGATGCAGGCCTCTTTTTTTTTTTTACACAGTTTGATCAAAGTGTCTCATAAGCAAAGGTCTTAATATGACTGTGACTGATTTTTCAAACAATGCTCGGTTCGCTTCATTTTATACACCAGTCAGTTTCGAGCCCGATGTTGTGGGAGTCATTATTTCACTGAAACGGTCACAGCACCTTACAAATCCAAAGCTCTTTGTGCGAACAGTGGAGCTGTGCGTTGTGTCACGGCCAGCAGAATCCAAACAGCATAAATAACAAACCTTTCTGACTTCTGTTCATCAAAAATCACAAAGCAAAATTTTGAGAGGTTGCTTGGTGGTTGCTATGTGAGTTAGTGCGTTGGCAACCTGAAAGGTTTATAAGCCAGTTTCCATACCAACACGCGCTGTCTCCTAACTGAGTACAGGCAGATGAGAGGATGATGAAAATGGAAAAAAAGAAAGAAAGGAAAGGAAAGGAGGCTTCAACTGGATTTACAGCAACAACAATTGCTTCTTATTGGTGCAGGCAAAGCCAGCACTTTGGTGGGTTTAAACACTCTATGGAAGTGATGATAAATTAGTAAGTGACAGTGATTTTATGTAACTAAATTTAAGAGGCACTTTGCAAGTTTTGAACTTTCTTGGAGTAGAGCCAAATCCTCCACATCATAAGGAGCCAGGTGAGGTAGTTCGGGCATCATGCCTAGGATACCTCCTGCACGCCTCCTTGGTGAGGTATTCCGGGCATGTCCTACTGGGGAAGCCCCAGGGCAGACCCAGGACTCGCTGGAGAGATTATATCTCTCGAATGGCTTGGGAGTGTCTCAGTCCCTCCAGATGAGCTAGAGGAGGTTGCTGGGGTCAGGGAAGTCTGCAGCTTTGAGAGGCTGTTGAGCCACCGCAACCTTAACCCGAAATTCTAGAACAGATGTTACATTTGTTAAACTTTCTAGGTTTCTTTTTTTTTTCCTCTGTAAAAACTCGAAGAAAATAAATTGCAGTTGAAAACAAGCCAGTGTGTCCCAGTGTCCAAAACCCCCAAATTGCAAAAGAAAAAATGTTGGTTTGCGCTAATTGTAACTTGGGTGGTTTTGGGTGGTTTTGAAGAAATCAGAAGCTGCAACAAAAGGCAGCATGCAATTGATTTAGTCTCACAGGTGATGAGCGCAGAGTGCTGGTGTTTGTAGATGTCTGTGATGTGGCTTTCTGCTCTCACCGTAAAGGGCTGTAACTGGCTTTGTTAGTAATGAATACATACATTATTTACAGGAGCCATTTATAAGATATGAGAAGAGTTTTAGGAGTGTGAAACTCCCTTTGCTGTTTCAGCTTCTCTATGTTCTCTATGTTTACTGTGCTTCAAGGGCTGTAAGGGCCGGGCTGAATAGGATCTGGACTACTGCAGAAACCTTTCCAATTACAATAAGTGTTTCCTTATTTCTGCTAAGAATTCATGTCTTCAGCTATAAATGTTAATACAGGGTTAGGCGATGTACCCGAGTCTTCAGCCGATCTGTCTATTGCTCACTGAAGCCTCATCAGAAATGGTCTCAGTGGAAGGGTGGCTGTCAAGAAGCTATTCTTAAGGAAGGGAACAGGAAGAAAAGTCCGGGATATGCCAAATTACACAAGAACTGGACTGAAAATCAGTTACAACAAGTCTTGTGGAGTGATTAATCTAAATTTGTAATCATGAGTGTGTATAGAGGAGGTCAGGCGAGAGGTACAACAGGAGTGTCTACACCCATCTAGAAAACATGGTGGAGGCTCAATGATCCCAAACACACTGCCAGAGCAGTAAAAACATACCCGGTTAGAAAAACACACAGTGGAACACAATCAGTAGTGGATTGGTCTCCCCAGAGCCCGGACCTCAACTTTACTGAAGCAGTGTGTGACATCCAAAGGAGAGCTTTGAGTGAGCTTTAAGAAGTCTGGAGAACTATTCCTGAAGACTGCTTAAAGAAATTACTCTTTAATTAGTCTCAGGTCACAGCAAAGATGGCCTTACAAGTAGGGCTGAACGATTATGGAAAATAATCTAATTGCGATTTTTTGCCCCAATATTGCGATTGCGATGCGATATGCGATTATTTTTTAAG
>NW_005187586.1:853375-877188 GCF_000239375.1 Pundamilia nyererei
AGAGGTGAAACGTCTTCAAGCAACTTAAAGAAGTCCAGACGCTTTTCTTTGCAAGCTCCTTTGACTACGATGACCTGGATGACTGAGAACCTTCACGGTCAGAGCAAGGTTAAAAGAAAGGGAATCAGAAAACAACCAGAGTGCATCTGAGAGAGGGAGAGAGCAATAGAGCGAGAGACAGAAATGGAGAAAAGCAAAACGCAGCAGCAGCAGCAGCAACAACTATAGACAGAAAGTAAAAAATAATTGATTGAAGGAGTCAAGCAGGGGTGAGAAAAGAAGACACGGGAACACTGCAGCAAACCAACAAAACTTCATCATCCGCTCTCTCACACATCTTTTTCTTCTTCTTTTTAACTTTCTTTGCACAATCCTTATAAACAACTAATGAGGTGTGGGGGCGGCAAAGTCCAGCTGCTGCACGCTTCCCCATGAAGTCGATGTGTACGTGCCGTGATGTGTGTTTGGCAATGCAGCCTGAAGATTTCTGCGTAACATGCATCATATTTGTGCGAGGGTATTTGCAAACATTCGCATGTGCATGCGCTGGCAGCAACCAGACAGATCAGGTGGAAAATATCCAGCTAAATCTTTACCTGCACGTCCCATTTTTGTCTTTTTTTCTCCATCAAATGAGAACACAGCAGAGACGATATGGTGCTGAACAGATTGAATGGATGCTACAAATGGTAATGGCAAAAGATGATGTGTGTGCGCACACGAAACAGCCACGCGGACTCCGATTTGTTGCTATGGCATCCCATCTTCCTGAGGTGCAAAAATCACAGAACAATTTATACCCACAATTTCCTCTCTATAATGAAGCGGTGAATGCACCGACCCCGGCGTGCACAATGCCGAAGTGGATGCTGAAGTGGACTAGAACGCGCGCACTTACCCCGAACAGGTGAACGCAACCATGCTCAAGAACATTTATATAAAAAAGTTATGAAAGAGAATAATCGTATATTCAGAAAAATACTGCTCACTAATTGAGCTAATAACACAGAGTACACTGCAGCACAAGTTACCAAGACTACAGTCAGTATAGACAGTCCATTAGTGGATGCTGAAGTGGAGCATGTTGGAGAAGTCCTGTGCATCATTGCTCCAATTCCTGTGATACATTAATTGGCATTGCTCTGGTCTATGTGCCTTTAACAAGCATGGGGTTTGTCACAGAGACTTTACTACAGTTATTAATGCAGACACTTTCAATTCAATTCAATTCATATAGCCCCAAATAACAACAACAGTTGCCTGAAGATGGTTTATACTGTAAGGTAAAGACGAAAATACAGAGAAAACAGAGAAAACCCAACAATTAGACGACCCCCTGTATGAGCAAGCAATTTGGTGACAGTGGGAAGAAAAAACTTCCTTTTAACAGGAAAAAACCTCTGGCAGAACCAGGCTCAGCAAGGAGCGGCCAACTACCGTGACAACTAGGTGAGGGAAACGGGACAAAACACACAGTGTGGAAGAGAACCACAGATTAATAATAGCTAATAGCTAACAGGAAGAAACCTCTGACACAATAGGCCATCTGCTGCGACCAGTTGGGCATAAGGGAAAGAATACTTTCCAACTGTATCATCTGCAGTTTTTTTTTTTTTAAATGACTTGTTATTGTCATTTAGAAGTTTTGAAGTCGTGTTGTTTATTTGATGTGCTTTGTGCAATTAACACACACAAAGATGGCACAGTTATGTTGCCAAGTTAATGTGCAAAAACATCAGGTGGGACTTTGGTTGAGTTGCAGGAGATTTTACAGCACTCCAGATGAAGAGGGATGAAACCAGGATGTTGTCTGGGTGTGTAACCTAACTGTGAATAGGTTTATGGCAGCTCGGGTGAAGCAGTGGCAGTGTAAGCAGATGCTCAGCTGCTTTTCTCCTGAATCACACCAGCTCTCTTAGTAGATTTTGATGCCAACGTTTCGCAATCGCATTTTGTGGTTTTATAATAACAAGCCTGAAATGTATAGAAGACCAAAAGTGCCAAAAAGAGGATAAAGAAAATATCAATAATATGATATAATTTGGGGATTGTTTAAAAACACGTTAAATATACACACAAGGTCTATTAACCTACTTCTGTGTTTATCATGTAAAGAGGACGCAACACATGGAAACAAGGGTAAATAATGCCTTACTAAATATACACATAGCTACACACATTTCAAACAAATCAAATCAAATCAAATAATATAACATGAACAGAGGCAATTTTCTATAGATATCCATTTTTGCCTTAATTAATTTGTATTTATTGTGAAGCGATTTAAGAGGCAGAAAGCTTCATTAGTTATTAGCTGTGTCATTAGTTTCTTTACGCGCTTTTGATTTGGCAGTTGTCATATGTGTCCACTATATTTTTTCACATTTTTATGAAATACTTCTTCATTTTATTAATGTAAAACTAAACTGTTGTTTGTTCCTGCTAAATTCAAATCTGTTGTTATAGTCAGGGTAAATACATTTTTGTTAAAGCAGCAGAGATGAAGGCCCGGCTGAGTGGACAGAGGGGAGAGTAATGAAAGATGAATGCAAGCAGCCGCTGAAGGAGGAAGGACGAATTAGTTTGAGCACAACAGAAATGGAGCAGTCAGCGGGTCAACACAAAGACGCAGTATCCAGGTCTGAATGCACAATTGCAATTTCAGCCACCACACACACACTCGGCCTGCACGTTCATGTCGTAAACATGACGTGCCCTGGACTTCCATCGACATCCTCACCTATAAAAACAGACCATAATCACACGTGTTTGACCTTGTTCCTCTCTGGCCTCTTCTTTCCTCTTCCCTCATATTTTCTCACTTGGCCTATTCCTTCCTCCTCCTCTTCCTTCACATATTTTTCTTGTAAAGTTTCCTTTTCTCTCCTCTATTATCTATTATCCTGTCGACCTTTTATTTATTTATTTTTTCTGTCTTCCTACTGCAGGTTTGCAGTAACAGGCAAATCTGTGCTGCTGTTAGAGTGCCCTCAAGTGGACATACACATAAACAACATACAAAGTAGATGGATTGTTGTGTTGCAAATTAAATCTTAAAACATCAATAAGCTGCTCCACGTCCATATTAGGTTTTATTCTTGACATTCGTTTTTCCTTGTTTCTTATATCTTTGTGCGTGTACTCAACAAAATATGAACGAGGAAGTAACCTTGAGCAGCTGTCATTAAAGTAAATTTGCACTGCAACTGAACACACTGGGCATGTCTGCTCTCCATCTCACTAGGATTATTGTCAGGGATGACAGCGCAGCTCCCTCCACTTTATAAAGGCTGAGGACCAAAATGGAAACCAATTTTTTTTAATTTTCTTGACAATTTCTCTCAAGGGTCCTGTAATCATAAAGCCGCCGCTACACAGCGGAAATGAAGAGCGACTTCTATGCTGACTTCATCTGAATGCCCCGCATCAATTACAACATCACTCCACCTCCCAAACACAAACTTCAAAGTCTTACAAGTGTTCTCTCCCTCTCTCCTTCTCCTACACGCACACTTACACATCTCTATAAGGAATACCAATGAGCATATTGTTTCCATTTCAAAGGGAAACGTCAGGTCTGAAGAGGGTAAGAATTAAACATCAAGTCTGCCCCCCCACCCCCCTACCCAAGAAAAAAAAAAGGATAAATAAGACAAAGAAAGGAAAAGGAAAAAAAAGGCAAGAAAGAATGAAGTCTAATCCACTGAGACGCTACAGTGCCAACTAGGCCAGATTGACAGTGCACTATTTTTCCTTTCTTTCTTTCACATTTCATCTTCTCTCTATTCACTTTACAACTCTTGACTAGCTTCGTCTCAGTGCTCTGACAGAAGTACTCTAGCGTAAGATTATGTGAGTGCAGCTAGGTGTGTGTGTGTGTGTGTGTGTGTGTGTGTGTGTGTGTGTGTGTGTGTGTGTGTGTGTGTGTGTGTAAAAAAACAACAGCAGTCTCAGCAGAAACTCACTCCAGTAGAAAACCTTCTGTGACAGGAAGTTGGTACCAATATAAAGGACATATAATAAGTAATACTTGATCTGAATCATCCCTTGAGGTGGAGGAATTAGCTAATCTTGGAGTCAGTATGTTTCCATAATAGCACAACATAAATCTTGACATAAAGTGATGACAATTAAGTTATAAATGGGCACAAATACTGCAAACCAGTTCAGACTAGTTAGGTTTACTGCTACGCTCACATGATATGCTTGCTGCACTGAAAAATATATCAAAGGGACTCTCTTAGTAATGGTGGTTTCACTTCACCAGTCGGTGTGCTATATAGTACCAAGCTACAAGCAGAAACAGTCCTCATGAAGAGCAAGCTGAGCTCAAAACAGGTTGCAGAACCACTGCACACATCTTTAACTTAGAGGATACTGTGCGATCAGCACCACATCTGTGTGGGTGTGTTTGACAGGGTTTGGCGTACACGCTTGTGGATGAACATATTCAATTTTATTTTATGTATATACCGCCAAATCAAAACTGTTTCCCCAAGGGGCTTTATATTGTAAGATAGAGACACTACAATAATAGAAAAAACAAAACAACAACAATCAGTTGCATGCCCCCATGAGCAAGAACTTGGTGACAGTGGGGAGGAAAAACTCCCTTTAGACAGGAAGAAACCTCAGGCAGAACCAGGCTCAGCAAGGGGCGACCAACTGCTGTGGTTGGGGGCAAGGTGAGGGAAACAGGACAAAACGCACACTGTAAAAGAGAACCAGAGATTAATAATAGCTAATGTTTAAATGCAGAGTGGAGTATAAATGCATACAGAGGGAAACAGGTGAGCGAAGAAAAAACACGGACACACAAGACAGTAAAGTCAAACTGATCACAAAGGGCACAGGTGCAGTCTTCTTCAAAGGGGACTGTAGCAGATTAGTGTAAGTCAGCAGGCTGGAGTAAGCCAAGGCTGCTTTTGTTCGTTCACTCTCCTCAACATATACCAGGAGAGATTTATGACTGTTTCACTGGAGAGAAGGAAAGATGATGGTAAAATGGCCTGATGAAGGATGATCCCTGACCAGTTGGTGGTTGGTTACTGTGAAATGATTACCAAAGCCCCAGTAAAGCAGAGAGACAGGTTAGTGACCCCCAGAAACACCAGTCACTAGGGAAAAAGTGCTTGCTGACACTGTTGCAAATACAGCGCTGCACAACACTGTAAGTGGTCACCTGTAGTTTACATGGAAGATGCAGACTTGTCTGCAACCATTCACCTTCAAAGTAAAAGGTGCCCCTTTTGAAATTTGATGACGTGCAGAACTTTTACTTTAAAAGCAAAAAAATTTTCTATTCTGATTTGCATCACACTTTTTCCAGATTTCACTACCAAGTGCTAGTTGGCAATTGTTTGCAGACAAATTGGTGTTTTCTATGCAAACTGCAGGCAATCTGCCAGCAACCAGAATGCTTTTTGTCCCTGATTTCCAGCAATCTCAAGCAACTTCTTGTGGCCAAATCCCTGCTCAACAAATTCACCATACATCTAGTTTAAAATATTGACTCGATCAAAGTAGCTATAAAAGACATAAGCATAACTCATCTGAAGCTACTATGTTATAACAGTAGTTTAGAAACAGCATATCTGCTCCTCAGCAGTTTATCACAGATTATGTTTAAGGATGGCGTTTGCAATCCTGCACATCACAGAGATTAAAGGATAAGAGGAGTGAATCTGCTCCATGATTAAAACACTTTATCTCATGATTACTGCAGCCAAGGCCGGCTCATAGCACTCACCACTGAAGTACTAACAAAGTGTGATAGTGAGGGGGGATAAGGGTGCACCCCGGTGTGTGTGTGTGCCATTGTAGCACTCTGTCAGTAATGCTTGTACAATCTCCGCATCGCTGCTGGGAAAAACCGAAATAAATTTCTTTTCAATTTTTCGCTCCCGTCATCTTCCCCTTTTCTTTCCTCTCCCCACCCCACCGTCCCTCTCTCTCTCCCTGCAATTCTATTTTCTGTTGTTAACACGGTTTCCACTTAGACGCCTCTTCGGTACTTGATGGGATTTCTAGAAAATGATTTGTCTCTGCCTTTCGTGACCCTCTGCAATAGCTTGCTCATCCCAGTTGCAACACCTGTTTCCAGAGGGTGACACCGCTCGAGTACACAATCGCACACATGAACACACAGAGTGGTGCTTTCACACAAAAAAATGCACAACCCACCCAAGCCTTTAGGCATCTACATACCAGTTATGACACACACTGGGAACACTGTCATTATCAGCCAGCAGGCGCATATTTAGGAATGGAAAGGGTGATTACACTGAGACACACACGGAGCGAAACATGCACGCACACACACACACACTGTTGCAAACAACATCAGTATGCTGCAAAGGTCATACTTTGCTTCTCTCTCTGTCTGTCTGTGTTACTACACACACAAACACAAAAAGCAGACAGCTCCCATGAACACCTTCATCTTTATCAAAGTCAGCGGTCAACAATAAGAGACAAGCAGGGAGGCTTCACAGAAACCTGCTGTCACCATGGTAACATGGTCATAACAACCTCCTCTTTTTTTCTTCCTGCTAAAAACAGATTTTCTCCTCATTTTCTCCCTCAAATTCTCCCATCCCATCACCCTCTCTCTCCCTCTATCGTTCGCTCCACATCTCATTTCTTCCTCATAATTCTCTCCTCTCCTTCGCCCCGTTTCACTCAGACATGCTTCTTAAACTTTCCCACTTAGCACTTTTCTGCCTTTCTGGCTTCTTCTTGTTGCAAGACTGAAACAAAACGGTGCAGATGGAGACAAATCAGACACAAAGACAGACCAAAAGACAGCTGACTGAACACAATCATCCATCTAACTAAACTAAAATGACTAACAAAACGAAAGACGCAAAATCAGAATCCATAACTATTGCTAAATAAAAAGGACCAGTATTATTCATCCTAGTTACCAAGTCATAAAAGTCACAAAAGAAAAAAAAAATGAAAACAACTAGATTTCCTACCATCACAGCAACACAACTGTTGCCAGTGACTGGGGAATAATCAGCTAACGAGCGTGTGCAGCGTGTGCCTTGCCCAGCCCCCAGGGAGTATAAGGACTAACTGAAAACACAACTCAGCTCCACCTAGTATCTTATGAAATTTACAAGCCAAATCAATAAAATTCACTTCATGTGTGCCTGCTTAGAGCATTCATAAACTAAAACAGAGTGCAGCTTACAAATATTCTAATCACAGAAAAAAATAAAGAAGTGGAGGTATAGCCTCCACTGGGTGGGATGCAAGCAATCACCCATCTGTGCATGGACTGCACAAGTGTCCGGATCTGTCGTTGAGGAATTGCTCTCAGTTCCTGGATGAGCGCAGCCCGCAGCTGCCCAGTGTTTACTGCTTGTGGCTGCTTCTGATGAACAATGGGCATGTCTCAGGCATGTTCAATAAGAGACATACTGGGACTAAATGCCGCCAAGGAAGTGTCTGAATATGCTCCTGATTCAGAAAGGCCTGCACAACTCTGGCAGTGTGAGAGCTTGCATTGTCCTGCTGAAACAGCTGCAGGGCTGAGTGCTGTACAGATTGGAGCACCTCATCTCAGTCCCTCTGTCCAGTCAGATTTCCACCAACAACACTCAGATCAGAGTATGTGCTCTCATAGACACGCACGGCTGCTGCAACAGCTTGGACACGCGCGCCTGGATCCAGCATGCCAATAATCCTCCCTCAGTCTGCTCAGCACGGTAGCAGTGACGACAATGTTGTGCATGCACTGCTTTTTTGTTTCTGAGACCGCTGGCTTGAGAAATCAGCAAAAAACTGGATTAATTCTGAGGTGCAAAAAGTGAGTTCATCGTGTTCAGTAAACACATTACCAATAACATCACAGACTAAAACCAATCAAAAAGAATTGAAAAAAGTAAAAATATAAAAAGTGATGGAATAAATGGCATTCAGGTGGTAGAAAATTCATAAAGATTTCCAAAAAAGAATAAATATAAGCGTTGTTAACTGCAAAACTTTTAACTATCTGCAAATCCATTAAAATTAGTTTTTTTTTTTACTTGAAATGCACTCCAAATACACAGGACTAATCAATGTGAGATGAAACTAACGTGGAAGAGGTGAGCAACTATGTGGCAGGAACAGAGACAACCACAGGAATGAAATGAAGAACAGGTGCGCCCAGGGATGCTATTACCAAATTAAACAGGAAGTGACTATAAGTAAGACACAAGACCCGAGCAGTAAAACAGATGGGGCACAGAAGTCAGAGAACAAAAAGAACATATAGTTATCGTTCAAATAATTCAAAAAGGAAACTTGAGCAACCACAACATTTAAGATTAAATACACTGCTACCCCAAAAAACTTTCCTGTGACTTTCTTTAAATTGCTCCAGTTACTTTGAGTCTGCCACTCAAGACAAGGCAAGTCTGTCTTTTCTTTGAGCTGAGCTCCGAGACACATAATCTGTGTGCGTCCTTTACGAGGACTGACAAGTTGCGAGGCAGGCGTGTCTACAGAGTGGAAAAACTCTTGAGATAACATGAAAGTGCAAAAACAGATGCAAAAGAAAATCCTAGATAATTAACAAATGGAAAACTTGTGGCCTAACAGCGTTACCGGTATACTGTAGTTGTTTAGATACAGCATGGGACTAGCTTAAAATTTTTCCCAGCGCAGTGATTTAACATTAGTCTGACACATGGGTTAGGATCAGTGTAACACCCACAGCTTCTCTATAATGCTGACAGTAGGATGAGTCAAAACATGTCACTTCAAGGCACATCAAATCCAAAGGATTTTGCTGCTCCGCTCTGTGCTTGCTTTGCACACAACTAATGACTGGCAATTTGAGATTGTACAACTTTGCAGATAGGAAGCCCTGCTGTTCACTCGCATCTTGCAGGATCAAAACAATGACAGTGGCTGAGCTTGTTCACAAAACCCTGGCTCTGTTTATATATGCATCTCAGTGAGTGCAGTGCAGAACGGCATACCGTTATCGTTATTCCGCTTAAGAGATTCACTGCTAACTCACTGTAAACATGAGTCTTTGCCTTTTTTTTAAATACAGGCTTTAAAGCCACAAAAACTTTTATCAACATTTTTGCTTCATTTGACATTGAGCATTGTAAAAAAAAAACGCACAAAACCCCCAAAAACTGTGATTTTTACATTCCTAAATATGAAGAAATGAGACTGTGACAGTATCTAACTTAACAGTAGTGTTTGTGATGGCACCAACTGTGGCTCACACACTCATTCATATAGTAAATGGACTAGTATAACTATTGGCCTTTTCCCCTTTCACTGAGTACTAAAAGCTCTTAATGCTTCTCCGACATACACACACTCGCTGATAATACACCGAGGGGCATTTTTCGGGGTCCACTATCTTTCCCCAGGACACATGCAGACAGGAGACCATCCAATAAGCAGACAATCCACTCTATTCTCTGCTGCCCTCATCTCATCGTTCAGTGTGCTGAGCTGAGAGCTCCAATCGGAGTAAAAAATCATGTCTGTGTGAGGTCCAGGGTTTCGGTGAATAGGGAATAGTGACTTCAAGATGAATCACTTTTCAGCTTTTCATGGGCCACTAGAAAACTCCAGGAAGTGTATGAGTCACTTTAACACTCTGCTCCCACTTGGTCATCCGGATAAATGTGAAGTGCATCCAACTGATTGGTGAATAATTTCCTCCCATACTTCCAGCAGGCACATTTTTAAGATTCAAATTATGGGTTTGGTTAATAACACAATCACAGCATAGACTCTGCATGTGGTGGCTAGTTTGGCCGTGTGCTATGAACACTTTAATTTTATTGAGATAAATATAAAATTGCGGATGACTAAACCCACTTTTGACAGCCTTATTCACACACAGAAGACCGAGCCAAACAGGAAGTAAATGAAACATCGGCTTGTTAGCATAAATATAGAATAATTCAAATATCAGCAAATCGGTGCCTTTAGGTATGTAGACATGGTCAAGATGAGCTGTTCATGATTAAACTGACCATCAGAATTGGAAAGAAAGGTGATTTAAGTGACTTTGAACGTGGCATTTCTGTTGGTGCCAAACAGGCTAGTCTACTGGGATTTTCCCACATAACCATCTCTAAGGTTTACAGAGGAACAAAGCAAATACCCAGTGAGTAGTAGGTTTCTGGGTGAAAATGAGAATGGCTAGACTGCTATGAGCTGATAACTGCTTGTTAAAACCGAGGTACGCAGAAGAGCATCTCTGAACACACTACAGGTCAAACCTTGAAGCAGATGGGCTGCAGCAGCAGAAGAGCGCTGGTGTCAGCTAAGAACAGGAAACTGATGCTACAGTTCACACGGGGTCAAAATTGAAAAAATGTTGCCTGGTTGGAGTCCCGATTTCTGCTGTGATATTCAGATGGTAGAGTCACAATTTGGCACGAAAGCATGGATCCATCCTGCCAACAGATGGTGGTGGTGTAATCGTGTGGGAATACCAACTGATCATCATTTACACACTACAGCCTATCTGAGTATTGTCCATCCCTTGTACTGTACTCATCTTCTGAAGGCTGCTTCCACCAGGATAATGCACTCAAATGACCTCCACAGTCATCAGATATCAATTTAAACCAGCATCTTTGGGATGCGGTGGAAAAGGAGATTCAGATCATGGATGTGCAGCCAGCATATCTGCAGCAACTGTGTGATGCTATCATGTCAATATGGACCAAAATCTCCAAGGAATGTTTCCAGCTCCTTGTTGAATGTATACTGTGAAGAATTAAAGGCAGCCCTGAAGGCACTAAACTAAATTAAACCAAGTACTACCGAGGTGTACCTGATGAAGTGGCTGGTAATTTTATGCGCTTTTAAATTGACTTGTAAGTGTGTGTGTGAATCTGTTCTTGTGCAACAGGCTGACTGAAGGTTCGCCTAAATTTCCTGTTTAACAGGCTGCGTCTTCCCTCTTTCTTCACTCCACTTGGCCTTCTTAACCTTATGCATCCACACGTCATCAAACATCCCTCCCTTAATCCCCTCTCCCACTTCATCTCCATAAGTATGTTAAGCATTATTTATCACACATTCGTATCTAGAAGTGACTTACATTAATGCAACCAGTGAAAGCTGTAAAAGCTCATCTGCAAACATCAAGTAGCAGCTCTGACAAGCTTCTGAACACACTCTGAATTCACTACTGATAAAGAAAGACAGCGAGCCAAAGAAAACTATGGCTGCGCAACAATATGACTTTTACGTTTTTATCTACTCTTGAATGTACAGCAATGTACAGTAAACAACCATAAACATTCATTAAAACTAAATATTCTCCACAGGGCGGTGGTTTACATATTTCTCTAACAAGTAAAAGGTCTAAACCACTGGGGGTTGGTCTGGGATGTCAATGATGGGCAAAGTGATCCCAAAAAAGGCGATTTTATCATTTAGCACTTTTTGCCAGGCCTGCAGCATTTTTTTAAATTTGTCATTCCACTATGTTACATACAGGTGATGTATGTGGACTATGAAAAACAAAGACAAATGGAGAACGCAACGTTGCATTTTCTGTGTGACGATGTTTGTGCAAAGTTTCATTCAGACCGGCCTACGGAGGAGATAGGGTGCATGCAGACATATATCCATACGATCCTTACGGTAAGACATCTATTGTTTATTTTTCATCAACGTGATGCACACATGCACTCTGTTTCACTATGTACAAGGGTAGAAGAGAAGCTGGTTAAGTGAACATAACATACCTAATGACAGCTCACTAAGTTACTGTAAGTGACATAAAACCTCAACAACAACCTCACTCAGGTCATCACAGTAGCATTTCAGCTGAAAGCACCTGGACTTCAGATGCAGCTCTAATGACTGACATAATGTCAACAACTCTCAGAACCACCTCCTAGGTGACAAACTCACTAGGGGTTAAAATACCTGTGACTTCTTATCTTCAATTCAATTCAGTTTATTTCTAAATCAAATCGAAATAGAAGTTCTGGGCGCCAGTTTAGTTCACTGGTCGAGCAGGTGTCCACCCAATGCCTTACGCCTGAAATTCAGCAGCTCAGATTCAAGCACTTTGCTGTTTGTGTTCCTATCTTTCCTGGAAGACATGCAGCACTCTTCACTGCTAAAAAGGCAAAAAGCCCAAAAAGAAACACCTAAGATAAAATAACATAACTCTTTATCGTTGCACAGTCATACTTAGCACAATCGTACAATGAAATTGGAAAACTGTCCCAGGACTGCACTAAACACAACAAAACACAACAGACTAAACTTTAAAGTCGATTAAAAGTGCAAAAACTATATGAATAACAATTTAAAGAATGAATGTTCAAACATGGCCACAAATAAAATAGTTATGATGATGAAATGGGACTCCTCAAAAACTCTCCAGAGCTTACAAATAGGGGCCCAGGTATTAGATGGTATACATGAAGTACATATAATAATCAAATAATCTAAAACTAAAATCCCTAAAATTATCCAAATGATCCAAACATATAAATAATACTGGTTGAATACATCGAGGCAGTGGCACATGATAATAGTAGGATGAAATTATTAACATATGAACTTAGAATACAACTTTAATGCAAGTTTTGGAAGATTGTTACTGTACAGGGTTCACAATTAAACATATTTTAGAAGCAAAAATAAGTGGTTTGACCCAAACAAGCCTTTGGGTCAAACAAAGTCTCTAAAGAAACCCTGCAGAGTTTCTTCATTATAACTTGTGTGTAGCGTCCAGTGTTTATGTTTGTGTTTATTTTGCCTTCTGATACTGTTAAGGGCCACCACAAGAAGTGTTAAAGCTCTGGTATGTAGAATTGAGCACTCAGTTCATATCATCTGTTGAACACTTGAGTGTGTCGATAATTTCATCACATTAAGAAGTAATAAAGAGTAATTTCATACAGGCTAATGCAGAGGGTGAGGAATTGACTATTGCAGTATGGAGAAAATTCCACACCTATCTGGCTCTTACATAACACAGCTTTTATCAGTTCTGCTGCATATTTTTAGCGCTGTTAAACATGCCAACAAATAATCTTCAGAACACTTTGTTGACATGTCTGCAGTTCCTTTCACCAAACTGGAGAGAGAGAGGGTGTCAGACATCCCCTGTATCCCTGAGTCAGATCTACAGAAGTATTTTCCCCCTCCCAGCTGCTCTTTAAACAATTTCATGTGAACATAATGCATCCTGACACTACGACCAGGACTACATTTCCTCACCACCATCTTATCAGAGTGTCTGTAGTTTGAGTGTAAACATTACTATTGAGTAATGCTATAAATTCCTACAATGAAAAGGACAAAAATTATGTCTGTGGCATTCACAACATTTGCTGCTGATAACTGGTCACATTAAAAAAAAACAGCTATAAATGCTTAAACCTACCCAGCTATACACAGGGTCGGCTGTGGGACTGTAAACAAACCTCCTGGTTTACTACTGCTGTGATATTCAGTTTACATAGTAGGATGAATACCAGGGACTGATGTCATATCCACAATAAAATGTAATTACACATGCATTTATTGTGATCTAGATTTCAAATATAATAAAATCTGCAACATGAATGATACTCAGGCAGCATAATAGCAAAGTGGTTAGCTCTGTCGCCTCACAGCTAGAAGGCCCTGGGTTTTTAATCCACCATCTGACCTGGCTTTCTCTGTGGACTTCGGATCTCCCTGTGTCTGCGTGGGTTCTATCCTGGTAGTCCCACAGCTTCCTTCCACAGTCCAAAGGCATGCACTTAGTGGGGTTAGATTAATTGGTGACTCTAAATTGCCCATGGACGTGAATATCAATGTGAATAGTTCTCTGTGTTAGCCCTGCAACAGGCTGGCGACCTGTCCAGGGTGTAGCCTGCCTCTCAATCGATGGCAGCTGCAATAGGCTCCAGTTCCCCCACGACCCTTAACTGGATAAGCGGAAGTGGATTGATGGATGCTTGCAGACTGATGACAGCCATAGCAGGTTCAGATGTTAATATGTGCAGTCCAGACTGGCTTCATGTATGCAGATGCATTTTAGAAGTCTCTATGACTGCCAGCAGGACTTTCTGAACATTAATCATTAAATTGTTTGCACACACGTGACCTGTAGTTTTATAGAGTGGCTATGGCTCAGGTGAGAGAGCAGGTCATCTACTAATCAGAGGGTCAGCGGTCCTCCCTGTGTCCAGTTTACATGTTGAAGTGTCCTTGCCCAGGGTACTGATCCCCAAACTGTACTTCAAAACTTACAATGAAGCAAGTGAGTGAATGTCCTCTAACTTGTAATAAAAGAGAATTTTGAGTGTTCAGTAAGAGCAGGAAATAAATATATAGAAGTACATAAGTACTCCTCAATTTACCATTCAAGTTGCAGATTTAATGTCACAGTAGCGCACTACACATACACTCAATATGATATTGGCTAAATACAATTCTCTTTGGCACTAAGACAGCTTGACTCTCCTGTTTTGTTGTTTCTTGTTGGGGGTTTTTCTTTACACTGTAAACTTATGTAAGCTCACCCATTAATTTTATACTGCAGCTCATGCTGTGAATAACTATAATTTTATTCAGGCACTCAATGGCTACCAGCTGCCTAAGCTTACACTGAATCTAAAGATGAGAGAACAGTCGAAACCTGTCAATAAAATATCAGCTTGACATGTTACAATTTAATGTTATAATTACTATTCTGGGCCTTTGAAGAGTAGCAGTGAATTAGTGTCACACATCAAATCAGTCCAGTCCTAATGGTCATGAGGACACAGTGGAAACAGTCTCCTGCTGTACAATATGTTCCACCCATGGGCGATACTGTAGTGATCATCTCATCGGTCAATACGTGACTGCAAAGTACACTAACCTAGTTAGGTCCAGGAAAAAGGCTACATATACAAAATAAAAGGAAATGTCCACAAACTGAAATCTAACTTGATTATTTACCTTAATTTATTTAACTAAATCTGTTGGTTCTCGTTAATGTTTGGAGGAAAGTGCAAATTTCATTTTGAGTTTCTTTTTTTTGGAGGGTGTAATTCAACAGACATTTTTAAATCATCCTCTGGAGCCTTTAATAACTCGCACTATAAGTTCACAAGGAATAATATGCACTTATTGGGATGTTGCACTATAAATCTACGGTTATATTATGTTATTATGTTACTTTTGTGGCCTCCTAATTTGACTTTTGAGGATCCGCCTTAATGTTTAGGGAAGTTTCTCAAGGTTATAAATTTAACCTAATATAAGGCCGCCACTGTGTATCAGTAAAAGGAAACATAATCTTCCCTGTTTCCATCAGACAATATTCACTGCCTTAGCTCCATAATCATCATTCTTACAAAAAACTACTGTGCAAAAGTCTTGCATCAGGATGTTTGTCTTGAGCCATCCCTCATTCCAAGTTCAAAAGGAAGATCTGTAATCACTCATCTGCCTGTTTTCTTGGTGTTGGGCTGCTTCTGTGTTCTTTACATGACTACCACCTTCCTACGCTGTCAATCTCAGTACTGACATCATTACTTTAGTCTATTAATCTTCTAGCTAACCTTCTTTAAGCCAATCAGCCTCCCCTCTGTATGGCTTAAATCTGTGCTCTCTGTCATTCTCCCTGTCAGACTCTCTTCTGTCCAACCCACTTCCCTCCATCCCCACCTCAGACGCCTCACCCAGAGCTCCATCCAAGCCTCACTCTTCATCTTCACTACCACCAGCATCTAGACTCCAGGAGTTCCTATCCTATATCCTATCACAGCTGGGACTGCGTTCTGCCATCTTGAGTCATCGGAGTCTAATCGCCAAATACATTCATTTCTCTGTCTCATTAAATAACGTTTAATTCTTCCAAGTGATCTGTCCTTAATGAAATATATATAAGGAAGAAACAGTATGCACACAAATCACAACAAGCTTGAAAGTCTATTTTTGGTATGACCACTTTTAGTCTGAACTCTCTTAGGCAACAGTCTTTAAGCAAGAATAGTTCCTCAAGGTTCTTGAAGGACATTCAAGGCTCTTTGTTGAATCTTGGCTGACTTTTGTTCTGCTCCCTGTCAAGATGATTCCACACTGCTTTAATAACGCTGAGATCCGGGGTCTGGGGAGGCTAATCCATAACTGATATTGTGTGTTTTTCTGTTCAGGTATGTTTTTACTGCACTGCAGTGTTTTTGGTCATAGTGAAAAATAAAGCTGTTGCCACTGATTTTATCCCACTTTTTCCACTAATTTTTAGTCCAGTTCTTGGCATATCTTAATCTATCACTTTTCCTTCCTTTAGAACGGCTTCTTCACTGTCACCCTTCCACTGAGACCATTTCTGATGAGGCTTCAGTGAACAGTAGATGGATCAACCAAAGATGCATTTCTCAGGTCCTTGGAAACACCGCGCTGGTGCAAAAACACTACTGCTCATGAATGTCAAACTGTTATCTTTGGCATTTTTATAGATTCAACTAAAGAAATGAAAACCAATGATGTGTTTTTCCAACAGGCTGCCAGTTCCAAAGAAACTCGTTCTTTGCTAAAATGTGTGTTAAAAAAATAGAAAAGCCGGGATGATTTAAGATTTTTGGACAGTACTATGTGACCAACAACAAATGACATGCATTGACAGATCACATATAATTTACTACTGTTATTAATAGTACATAGTATAATTAGTACTATGTACTGCTATTAATCATCCTGTTCTTTAGCTGTTGACAATACAGGCAGATCAATATATGGACCCACACACAAATACGTGCATGCACAGCATATAGCAAACAGCAAGCTTCCTCTCATTGCACTGAATGAGTATGTCAGAGAGGAAAGTAAAGGTGTGGGCATGTGGGAGAGAGTAAACACGGTGGTGGTGTTTGGAGTGATAAGGTTTCCGGTCTTCTGTTGGTACAGTTCCTGTGTTACACTGTAGATAAGAGCGTGCATACACTCATGCATAAATTTACACACATATGATATATCACACTCACAGACAGAGGTACACAAAACTCAGTTTAAACCTAAATCAGTTTCTGGTACACTCTAAGTCTCTGTCTCTGTGACAGACACGCAAACACAAACAAAGGATAACATTGTACCCCATGATGGCCACAAACTAACATTTACACATCAGTGACTCCCTGACTGGGAATGATATCAGAGCAAAAGCAGCTCAAGACACAAATCTAGCACACAGCGAAAAGAGAGTATAATGTAATAATGCAAAGAATAATTTAAATATTTAATGAAAGAAGATTTTAGATCAAAAGCTTGCAAGATGGCTCTGCTTTCTGCAGTGCATGCAGAAAAAGTGTGAACTGTGCTCGGGCTTGTAGTCAACCATTAGAAAATTCTACTGGGTAAAAGCTGCACTTGGATGATAAAAAATGAATGTCACAAAACTCACCGAAGCTCAATAATTCCATATCTGAGGTCTTTTTATTCAGCCCCCGTGCCCGACCTGTAACTTGGAATCAACATCAGCAGCTCTGCTCACAATCGGAGTATGATCTGTGATGCTGATCTTTGTTTTGACGTCCAAATCCTAATGGTG
Organism: Pundamilia nyererei; assembly: GCF_000239375.1. Lineage (NCBI taxonomy): Eukaryota > Metazoa > Chordata > Actinopteri > Cichliformes > Cichlidae > Pundamilia > Pundamilia nyererei. The sequence goes on from NW_005187586.1 coordinate 870,903, forward strand.
GTACAAAAATTGTTTCTTTTTTAAAGAAAGATGGCTTTGCATCAGGTTTGGACCAAATGTCAATGAATGAACCTGTCAATGAATGTGCTAAATCAACCATTAGATGGAACATAGTGCAACATAATCATCCTTAAGATATCTTCAGACTTAAACACAAAAGAAAACATTCCAGGTTGTTTGAGCTGCTATATGACATTTTTCACTTTTTCCCTCTGCAGCTGTCACAAATATCGAATTCATTCTGAATCGCTGTTTCTCTTTATGAAAGTACCAATGGCTGCTGAGATGTGAGATGGATGAGAATTTATTTCAGATGATCTGTCATTCACACAGGGTCTACAATAAAACAGGTGAAGACAATCATACAGGCAGGAAGTTAAATCTGAAAAAGGACGAACTGTAAAAAACGTAAAACCTGGGAAAAAATTAAAAAAAAACCTCAAATATTAAACACTGAGAAGAAGGCACTAAAACATAAGAAGAGACTGGAAGAAAAATCCATAAACACAGGAACTAGGCAAAAGGCGATACAGGCGGAAAAACATATTGAAGAGCAGAATAAAAGTAAAATGAAGTCATGACCAAAAACACAACTCACCACCAGGCTAATAAAGCCCAAAGAACTGAATCACAGACACATAAATAATATCTGAAACCAAAACAACATCAAAAGCAGGAAAGAAAGGCAGAAAGTTAAGTGGATAATTTTAATGTGGTTACAAAGAGCAATGAAGTTCTTTACCGTCCATTACACACTAATGATGCCATGGAGTGCAAACTAATGAAGTGAAACACGGGTAATTATTTCCATTAATGGTTCCATTGATTCAGTGTCTTTGATTAACAAAACAGTAAAAATCTCTTTTTCTAATTAAGTAACAGCAGCTGCAAAAATGAGAAAACGTGTTCTTTAGTTTCTGCGCACGATAAACCAATCAATCCTGAGCTGAATATAAGTGGGAAAAGAAATATTTCTGCAACAGAAGATGCTCATAAAATATAAATATGACCACCTTTAGCTTGAATGGTGACAACTTTTGTAACAGCAGGCAATCTCTGCGCTTTAGTTACCCATAAGTTAAAAGCACCATGCTCATCGAGACTGGTGCTTCACCTTTATTTGCATACGTCTGTCTGTGTGAATTTTGTCGATGCCTTGCATGTCATCACTTCTCATTTTAAAGGATCTCAAGTACCTCAAAATGAAATGAGGCAAACTGTGTTGTCTTTTGTGCTTGAGACAGGACACAAGGCAGGATGGAGAAGGAGAGCGAGGCGAAGAGGCAGAACGAACAGGAGGTGAGGAGGAAGAAATGAGAGGAGAGAAAATGTCATCAGGAGCGAGAGCGAAACAGGAAACAGTCCACAAATAAGTTTATAAGTAACTGCAGGACAATAAAACAAGGCGGATAGCTGCCACACAGTGATCAAGAACAAACGCACACACATATAAAACTCAGACAGCGTAACAAGGTAAATGGAGCGGTGAGCAGAGCTCCCAAAGAGACACAGAGGAGAGGAAGTGTGAAATGAATGAGGGCTACCAGATTCGACAGAGTGCATCCATACACATGCACAAACACATACACAGATACACAAATAAGCACCTTTATCCGCACACACGCTTTCTGATTATACACGAGGATATGCTGACATTTAATCCGCTACCCCTTACGGTGCTAACGTGATTATCCATGGCAAGGTAATTAAGCAGCATAGCAACCTGTAGACTCCCTCTGCTTTTTCTCACTATTTCACACACCCTCTCTCACACACTTTCTGACTCACTCACACAGAAAAACACACAGGCCTGATTTAATGAGTCCAGTTTAGCTTTATCTCTTTCACACTGTACTATTCATTAACAATGACACGAGACAAAACCTGCCCCAGGGCATTGGACGAATGCATGCATGCGTATGTATGTGTGTGTGTGCAATAAAATCTGTAGTTAAGCCGTCAATTAGACCTTTCATCTTTAGACAGAATGCAGTAAATTACTCTTATCTTCCAGTTCACTATACTCTACTGCAGAGCATGTGGACATGAAAGTATAAAGTATATGAAAGTCTGTATGTGTGTGTGTTTGTGTGTGTGTGAGAGAGAGAGAGAAACAGACTGCACGTCTGGCTTTTAAATTAATGCGCAGGACTTACAGTGTGCGACATTATCGCTTATATGTGATGGCATTTGAAGAGAAAGCAATGGGACTGACAAGACTGAAATATAATTAAGGTCAATGAAGGTTAATAGCAGCCCACAAAGCTCCTAATAAGAGTTTATAGACAGGCCCGCACACTCACAGGCTTGTGCTCAAACGCAAACACACACATGCTAATTCTCTCGCACACACAAAGAAACAATGACATTTCAGGGGTTAATTGCGTGTTCAAATGCCTGACGTGCGAAGTCATTTGTCAACATTAGCTTTCTAAAAGGGACAGTTTGCTGATATGCAAGCAACTGGCATTTTACACAGGCGGTGTCATTCATTATTAATAGCTGTCATGGAAATATGGACGGAGGGAGGGAGGACGGGGATAAAGAGAGAGGAGAATCATAAATCAGTCATGAAACCAGGAGCTCCACAAAATCCAAAATCTGCTTGCCAAATTAAATTATTACTGATTACAGTGTTTCATCTAATATCCATGGCAACGTCCTTGTAGGATTTTTAAAACATCTTCAGCCATCAGGAAGTGAAAAACAGCAGGTAATGCAGGAGCAGATTAAATTGGCAACCAAATCTGATTACATGGATCACCTGCCTACGGGATAAGAGTGCTCATGGATGTGAAGTTAACCAACGGATGAAGGCTTCATAACGAGAAATTTGTGTTTACAGAGGTGCACAAACGAAGGGCGGATGGGTGACTGGTTCAGGATGGAAACCACAGCGTGTCAACTCTGATGTCCTGTTGTCGGTCAATTAGGTTTCTCCCTTCTCTTCTCTAATGGGTCTGTGTATCCTTCCTGATGGAAAGCTAATGGGAGACACACCTAGCAGCTGGCTTCACAAGATCAACACGGCTATCGCTCACACACACACATAAAGACACACACAGACACGCATTCGTATGCACACTTTGACAGGAAACGGTTTGGCGGTTCACTGGATAGACTCGGGGTTATTGGACAATAGAGCCTACTGTAATGGCCTTCTAACGTCTCTATCGCCTGCCGCACACATCACCCTGCACCACATGACATCCACTGCATAAGTGCAACTGTTAGGACACAATATACGGTGACCACACAAAATACTGCTACCTGATGACCATAAGAATGTCTGTCGAGACATCTCAGATCTAGTGCCAGTGGACAGTTGCACCATCATTGTAGATTTAGCGAGCGCCTTGCTATGACTAGTAAAACTGAGTCACCCACGAGTCGAAGCAAATACACTGCAAATACACACTGATTCATTTACAGTTTGTTGTTCTAATTAAGAATGATATTATAAATCTTAAATGAATACATACCCACACTACACTATTTTTTGGGCTGTGATTTTAATCCACGATTAGGTGGTTACTAGGCAACATTATACTATGCATAATTTAAGTTTGGTTTGTATAAATGATATGCTTTTGTTGTTAAACTGAATTAAATCATATGCTTTAATAAGGTGCACAAATGCTACAAATAAGTCATTTTAGCCCATTGGTAAGTGGCTGGCAGGCAACATGATAACATCAAAGTATTCGGTATAGATAAGAACATTCAAGGGTTCAAGAGCAGCCGTGGTCATGAAGAGATGGACATGGTCAGCAACAACACTCAGGCTGTGGTGTTTAAATGATGATCAGTTGATACTTAGCGTGTCAATAAAATATCTCTCACATGATTACATCACCACCATCAGCTTCAACCACTCATGCAAGGCATGATCCGTGCAACCATACCTTGGTTGTAATGAGTGGATATTTGAGCTACTGATGTTTTCCTTTCAGCTTGAAGCAGTCTGCCCATTCTTTTCCGACCTCTGATATCAACAAGGCATTTTCACCCAGACAACTGCTGCTCACTGCATATGTTCTCTTTTTCAGGCCATTTTCTGTAAAACCCTACAGATGGTTGTGTTGGTAAATCCCAACATATCAACAGCTTCTTAAATACTCAAACCAGCTCCAATGACCAAGTTTCTTCTTTATTCGGATCCTCGCTTTGAAATTTATCGTCTTGACCAAGTCTGCAAGCCTGAATGCATGCATGGTTCATTTGCTGCCATGTGATTGGCTGATTAGAGATTTGTGCTACAGATATACCTAATAAAGTGACCACTGAGTGTACATTATTGACAGCCTGCTGGGCTTGTGTTCAAGCCTTATAAAAGCATATGATAACTGTGGCTTCACTACATCATTGCAGCACTGAAGAAGTGTCCGGTGTCAGCTTGTAGCTTCCAGCTGCCACTGAAAATCACTTACAGCCAAGTGAAAAAAACTTGTGACTTGCTTCTGGACTGCTGGGGTGAACACAAAGGAGGTCACCGAGACCACATTACTGTAACCGAAAAAAAATTGGCTCACTGAGTCAAAGATGTGACAGCCAGCTCAGAGTTTGCCAAGCTGCGGATAAGCCACTACGAAAGTATGCAAAAACTTGAAGTCTTCTAGCAGAACTAGAAGAGTGCAGTATGTAACCAGGCACTGCTCATTCCCTGCAAATACAGTCCTAACAGTGAAGCACTGTGATGACAACTGTAGGAAGGATAGAAATGCGGCCAAATAGGCAGAGGTCCTACTGAAGCCATGAAAACCTGTTCCAGAGGACACAAGACTAATTGCTAAGTTTGGTTAAGGAGCCCAGCTAAATTATAGACACCACAGGTTTTTCTCAATTGCTCAGGCACATTTCTTGCAGTGCTTCTGAAGCTCTGAAGACACATACACAAAGGTTAATAGTCTAACACAGGGTTACCTGGAGAGAACCAAGAGAGAAAAGGTGCGAACTCCACTGCATGTAACTCACAGAACACCTTAAACTGATTTGCCAAAATTAGGTTTTTGTACCAATTAATATTTTTTTGACACTGAAATGAGAAGCTAGTTGCAAATTGTTTAAACCAGTGTGGTAAAAGTCTTTATCAATTATTATAATGACAGAAGAAGATTAATTTTAGGAGAAAAAGGTTTTGTATTTTATTTTATAAATCAAAAGAGCACATAACATGTACATGCATTGTAAGGGGAAACTGGTTTTGAATGATTGACAGTTACATCTATGACTTTTGAGCAGAAATGGATGCATAAGGTTCTTTATAATTCTGGACATACCTGAGCATCATGAAGATGAACTCTTAAACTACACGCACAGTCTTCTGCAGAGTGAACATCAAATATCCATAAGACTAAGCAGCCGTAAACAATAATATCACAAAAGGCATCTTGTACATTTTTGACAAGATTGTCCCCTGTTATAAATCTCAACAGAGTAAAACCAGAACATACAATCCCCTGAACTCCCATGTTTCATATATTGCACTTTCCAAGTCCTGAGAATTGAAGAAAAATGTAACTTCCACTGTTCCTTTGAGTTTTGGTATACTAGGATAACAGCAATTATTAATAGGTGTGATTGCTTTCTGCACACAGATCCACACCTCATCTGAAATAACTGTCACCTTATGTTCCTTATTTTTTATATCTGCTTTCTCACATTTCTTATTAGAGTCCTTTTGCCCACCATCTGTCCTTCCATTTTGGGAAAGGCCAGCCAGTGTACATCTGTGAATAAATTGAATCCTAACAGCACAAAACAACAGTAACACATAACAAGATGGAAATGGAAAGATGGAGACAGTCAGGATGGAGGAGGGAGACACAATATTGGTGCTGGGAGTGGTAGGAGATGAAGAAGGGATGTGAAAACATGAGATGAGACGAAGCGAGAGGAGTAAGTGTGAGAGGGAGGACGGGAAAGAGAGAAAACGAGTGGGGGGGGGCTTTTTGGCCTCAGTTGTAATGCATTATGTATCAGAAATGGGCAGACCAGCAGGAAAAAGCATATGAGGTAGTCTATTCTCACATGGTCTAGCTTGTGAGTGTGCGTGTCTGTGTGCACTTGTACGTCTGTGTTTGTGAAGACAAATTTGAGATTTAAATCTTGGGAATGAGGAGGCACTTTGAGACGTACACCAAAGGGCTTCACCAACGTTAAGATGTGTTTTAGAGTCAAGTTAAAGTTAGGCTTAGAAAAGGAATACCTTATGCAAATGGATGTATGTACGGGTGTAAAATAAGAGCAGTGGAAATTTATATAAGATAAGATAAGATAAGATAAG
>NW_005187586.1:877628-880608 GCF_000239375.1 Pundamilia nyererei
TGATTGAGGAGTTATAGAGTCTAACTGCTGTTGGGATGAATGATCTGCGAAAGCGCTCCTTCCTGCAGCGAGGATGTTTCAGTCTCTGACTAAAGGAGCTGTTCAGCCCCCCATATGATGCATTTAGCAAAGCTTTGCATCAGCTGTCACCTATGTATCTTCTGCCAGCAGAAAACTATACATGTAATTGTAGTGAAGGTTTAATCTAATTGGTTTCTTTCAAAGTAATCCCAGTATTTCTCAATCAAATCACATTCCCAAACCACTGTAGACAAAAACAGAGAAATACAGCTGCTAGGACCACACTCTGTTGGACAAACATGTAATCTCAAAAATAATTGAACAAACTAGCATTACTTAAAATGTAAGGACATTGAGTTTTGTCTACAGTAACTGAAAAGCATGCTCTGTTACTCTCATATCCAGTTTCTTTGCCTTGAGAAACTCTTAGGTTGCTTTTGCAGTTTGCTTTGGGTCATTATTCATTTGAACCGTTAAGCGGTGTCCTGTGGGTTTTGCGGCATTTGATTGAATCTGAGCAGAGACTATGTGCACTTCACATTTCATCCTGCTACTTCTATCAGCAGCCACATCATCAATCTGGTGATCTGGTTCCTTTAGCAGCCGTAGACACCAATGCATCGAACCGGAGCTCGAACCGGCAACCTTCCGATTACAAGGTGAACTCCCAACTCTTGAGCCAATGTCATTGCCCAAAGGATGAATGTCTGCTTCATTCATCCTAACCTGTCCATGCTGTTGAACCTCTTTAATTAAAAGTGAAAGTCTGCACTTCAATAGTATCTAGTAAGTATTTGCCAAAATAAGAAGATGCCAAGAAAAAACAAACCTCAACCCAGTGAGCTAAACTGGTGGTTTAGGTTGAACAGCAACCCATATATCATATAAGACATGGGTTCAAATTCCCCCCCAGGCCATTTGCTGCTTGCCTTCCTCCTGTTCCCTCTCTCCCAGCTTTCCTGTCATAACAGAGGCTAAAAAATGATGCGTAAATCCTCCTGACAAGCACTGAAATTCAGAACAAAGGCATAGCAGAGGTGAAATGAGAAACAGGATGACAGTAAACCAGACAGCTATGATGTTATGTACTGTTTTGTTAAAACAACAGTCGAGTCAAAGATAAAAGAGATGTTGCACTATAATCTGCTCCCACCATCCTTATTCTTTCTTCCTCAAGTGTGTTTTCTATTCAGCCAGCTGATTAATTCGAAAGATAGTTATGTTGAATTAGACAGATATGAGGACCTGTGTGACTCTAAACCTCGTACCCATTTACAGGGTACAACCGCAACCGATAAGGAATCATTGCGCCATCTCAAATATAGGATCAAGATAAAACAGGGGCACACAATGAAGCTATTTATGCACAAGAAATGGTTTTAACTTCATTTTTGAAGGGCAATTGCGATGGCAATTATGGTGATTTTCTTTTAAATAAACTGCCCAGTAGGTCTTGGAACAATTCTCAATTGATAAAAATGTGTAAGCTCAAGTGTTTCACAAATCAGATGTAATGAGCGATGCTGTCTGATTGGATTGCCCTTGAAATAACAAAAAAGAAAAGTTTGATATGCACAAACTGGAAAATCCAATTTCCAAAGTCAACAGCTGGACGAATGAGAGTTTGTTGAAATGAAAGTCTCTTGCAAACTGCAGCCTGTAAAATCAACCCTGTCTGACAGTCAGAATTTCAGTGGGAACAAGCAAGCGTGTCTTCACCATTTCTCTGTGGTGGGAAACATGAAGTCAACAAGCACAAACACGATCAACAAAAATGAGACGGCGCTAATCAGAAACATCCACCTCCTCATTGCCGACCTCAGATTGTTGATGGCATCAAAGTAGCTTCTCACAGAGCCTAGTTAGGGACCAAGCACAGAGAAAACAGACATAAACAAATTACAGCAAAGGCAGTTTTTAAGAGACAAGGAAAGAAAGACAAAAGCCATGAAAGCAAGCGTGCCCTCCCATTCACAGCAAGCCACTCCACCATGAGGAAACTGCCCAGAGAAAACTTTTAAAAAAGGGACAATGAGCCAATCAAAGACTTAAAGTCTCCCTCCTTCTCCTGAGAGCAGAGTTCACACCGATGCACACTGGGACACGTTGGGAAACATGTAACAACGCTGGTCTTAACACTCTAAAATCACACCAACGCTAAAAGACAACAACAAAATGAACACTTCTATCCCAGAAAGACTCCAGCCAGATGATGGACTCAAACCCAGGTAATTCTTGATGCAACAGTTCTAACCACTGCCCTGCTGAACTGCACACTTCTTGCATAAAATGGTTTTTAATGTGTTCAGGCTGTCTGTAAAGCACTGTATGTTTACATGCATAAATATAAGCACGAAGAGCGAACGCGGTTCCCTTTAAGACCCCCTATTGGCAGCAAAAATTGTTCATTTTTTGCTTGAGTTGACTTGAAAAAGAAATTGTTAAGAAGCAAAGAGAAAAAAAAAGATACAAGGCGGAAACAGGAGATAGAATGAGAGAGACAGAAAATGGAGCCTCTGGGCAATTATGACTATCTATGTCTTTGTGTGCTTGTTTGCGAGTGTGTTTACAAAGTGCATGTCTGTCTGTCTGTTTGTGTGTGCTGGCTAGAGGCATGATGTGGGACAAGTGTGAAAGGTAACCAGTTGGGGTCATTGATGACAGAAAGAAGAAAATGGGAAAAGACATGCTGACAGAAGTATTTAGAACTACAGGGAATCACACAATAAACACGCAAACACTTAAACTGACAAGACTACACAAACCGAGGACCGTATGTGTCTTGAGGTATAAGAGGTTATGAGAGATTCAAATATGGAAATTGTGTATGCGCTGTCTCCTTAGCATGTAACAAGCATATCGTAATGCTGCTGCTTTAACAGCCAATCAGACTGAGTAAACACTGTCTGAATGCAAAGGAATATAATCACAAGCCTGCCAAACTCTCTCTCTCTCTCTC
>NW_005187586.1:880628-899834 GCF_000239375.1 Pundamilia nyererei
CACACACACACACACACACACACACACACACACACACACACACGCTCGTTGTCATATCTTAGTGAGGACATCTCATTGACATAATACTTTCCCTAGCTGCTTACCCTAACTGTAACCATCAAAAATGATTGCCTAATCCTAATCCTAACCCTCAGCTTAAACCAAACCATAACCTAATTGTAATCCTGACACAAAAAACAAATTTTGAGCCTCAAAAATGCTTTCAAACTCGTGGGGACGGGCATTTTGTCTCCATAAGTATAGTAGCATGCCAATTTTCTGTCCTCACAAAGATGTCTAAACATGTACACACACACACACTTCTAACTAATATTAAAATAAAGAGTGCATTACCCTGCGCGTATGTGTGTAATCTCTTCTTTAACCATGTTTTTGCCCAGGGCAGATTGTCTTCCTACTAGAAAACAAGCAACAAGCAGAGGTCAAGGACGACCTTTGTCTGGAAGCAGTTTATGAGTAGTGTGTTAGATTCACATGTTTACTAAACGGTCCAACAAACAATGTCACTTTCCGAGCATAGAAAGATTCAGGATTTTATTCTCGTAGCAGGCCCATCTGGATTAAACTCCTCCTTAATAAAATGTATACAAACGTGGAGCGCTCTGTATTGGTCAAATACTCTTTGAAAGACACCCTGCCAAGACTTGTCATTTGTTGCATCCATCTATTGATACAAGTTGCTGGATATGAATTTGTATTTATTTTTTCTACATTATTTTGTTTTCTCTATTTTTTAACATCCACTTCGATCCCACATGTACTGACTCATGCCCATGCACACAACGTCAATATACTATCATTTGAGAATGCTTAGAAAAAGTCCATATTTGGTGGATGGAGGGGAGTTTATTGGCTATCATACCAGAAATCCAAATTCAAGTCATACACAACACAGAGTTTCACAGTCTAGTGTAAGATCAGGTTGCGGTTGAAATACAGTTGCTACATCCTTTAAAGGTTTGTTTTCTTGGTTGCCGTGGTGACGCCTCCGGCTTTCTCGAAACAAATATGTGTTTCTGACACGAAACAAATTTCGTATTGAAACATGTTACTTACAAACTCATGATCACTGAAAAACAAAAAGTACAACAAGTTGTGGAAATGAATACCAAAAAAAAAGATTGTTTTTATGACTATTTCACAAACTGTAAAGAGTTTGGGCTGCTTTGTTCAGTTCATGTTTATTAAAATGAACCATACTTTATCCAAAAGGTTGCTAACACTTTGTTTTGTTTTTTATGTTTAGCGTTCCCTTCTAAAATGAATTATTTGTGCTACATTGTTCATTTATGCATTTATCCAACATAAATGCATCGGATCTGTGCCACAGCTCAAAGAACGCCACTTGATTTACACTTCTCTTTAAAAGCTTGCAATGTAAACACTTACATTTATTTCAGTCTTTATGTGGCCTCTGAACTTTAAGAGCACTTAGCAACAGCGTGATATACATAGCCGGCTAAGAGTTTACATAATGTCCTTCCCGTGTTTTTAAAACCTGCGGTTTTCTCTAAGAGGACACCCCGATGTCCTTAGTCTCCTGATGTTGTGTGACACTCATTGCATAATCCCAGCTCTGTCTGCAGCTTATCAACACTAGAAAGTTTTTCCTTTTTACCTGAAAAATGGGATTTTTATCTCTCAGTTAAATCAGAATCATCTTTGGTCTTATCTATTTATATATTCCTTCTCGCTGTTTCATTTCTTTTGATTTATGTTTTAGTGGTTGCGTTATGCTGTCATGGTCCCTGTGCCTGCCCAGCCGGCCTCACAAGGCTACACTTGTGTTTTTGCTTTTTCTCTCTCTCCCCTACCTCTCTGCCTGGGCGGAGCTCACAGCTGGCTCCCACCCTTGGCTCACACAGCTGTTGGCGATCAGCTGATTACCGATCTACTATTTGAGGCTGGGTCACAGATCCTCTCATCGCTGGATGATTGAGCTACTGACGTTAGTCTTTCTTTTGGTCTTATACCTTTACGCCCTACCTTCGTGATTTGTGAGTGATTTCTCCCTTCCCTATTCCAGTTTATCTTCCTGGACCTGTGACCTCCCCGCGGTACGGACGTGTGTGAGTCGGATGTAAGGACGTGAGCGAGCGTGAGAGAGAGAGAGAGAGAGAGAGCCTTCCCCTAATCCCCTGGAATCCTGGACTTTCCCCCGTCACTGTATACAGTATTGCACTGGTGTGTAAATAAATCGTGTTCTGATACGTCAACCTGCTCTGCGCTTGAGTCCCTGCTTTCAGTTTGTGACATATGCATTATTCTGCTAAAAGGGGTTCATTCAGCATGTGCACCACAATCTTCTTTATACACTTTTTTACTTGAGGGATCAATACTGACCTTATATGCTGTTATCTCCATGCTGCCTTTTAGCCATTTTTCAACAGACTCAACACTCAAAACTACTTTAAAATCAACCAAGTTCTTCATCGGTCGACTTTCATCTCTCCTTCATCAATCAAATCACTAAAACAGCCAAACTTCTGCCAAACTTTTGATTCTGATGAGTGAAAATCATCATGTTTTCATCCTAATCAAAAAGACAAACTCCACCTCCCTCCCTCAGCTTGCACTGAAACACAGCTGACTGCAAACTAATGCCACACTAGTTTGACTACAGTGGCTGGAAAGCTCATTGCTCACACTGAAAGCCTTACACAGCTTAAGTAATCACACTGTGGATATCCCAGCTGGAGGATCTTAGTCTGTCTTCTCTTTAAAATCCCTCCTCAAAGCATATTTTAATGCGACAGGATTTTTATGATCTTTTTTGAGTCTTTCATATTTAACAGCTTGCTTATTGTCTCAAGTTTAAGCTTTTTTATCCTCTTTGAACTTTTTTTTTTAAATGTCATTGTCTTGGCTGACTTTCCTTTTCATTTTTGGCACTTTGTGTTATGGAAGGCGTACAGTGACACTACTGAGGGATCCAACACAGCTGTAAATCACTTTATTATGTCTGGAAAAGTGCTCAAAAAGTCAAAAAATGATTACTAGTAGAAGCAGTAGCAGAAGAAGTACAGTATATGCATAATCAAATGCTTTTAGTTGGACTACCTACTGTAAGAATTAAAAAGAAACCATTAAGGCCGTCCAGCTGGAAACTGTCCCAGCTGATTTTGGGTGAAATGCAGGGTACACTCTGGGCAAGTCTCCAGTCCATCACTAAGACAAAGACAACCATTCACTCTCACAACCACACCTACAGCCAATTTAGCGTCACAAATTAAGCTAACAAGCATGTCTTTGGACTGTGGGAGCAAACCCACGCAGCCACAAGGAGAACATGCAAACTCCACACAGAGAGGCCACAGTCTGAACCCAGAACCTTCATGCAGTGCCTCTGGGCTTTTATTTGGACGTTACCTAGATTACCATAAAGTTCAACAGAATCATTGCTCATGCCTGATAAAATAGACTAAAAACATTCTGCTGGCTTTGCTCAAAAACAAGGTTTTAGAATCTCTGTCGAGCTAGAACTGCCCCATACATTTCAATTCAGGAGTTACTCGAGTGTCATGTATGTCTTTGATAATGTATGTGGTCTGATCTTTTTGTTTCCATTTGGATCAAAGATTGTGCCCTTACAAAGAGTATCCAGATTTTTAAAAAGAGCGTGAGGGAAACATTTGATCTGTCCCAAGTATAACAGCCGGATGGTTTAATCTGTCTGACAACTAAACCGTTAGCTATCGGTGTAGCTGCGGCCTGAAAATAAAAGAAATGAATGAATTAAAAAGAGAGAAGAAATAAAAAACCTCCAGAAAATTGCTGTGCAGCTTTGCCACATCTGTCACACACTTGTCACGGAGCCTTTGATGAGACGCACACGGACTCAGTAACAACCACGTTCTAATGAACAAACGCATTAATTCGCGTCGTGCAAGACAGATCAAAGGAGGAAAACACCACATCTAGGACAACAATGCTGAATATAATACCCCTATATGTGGGGTAACCTGTGACACCATTAGTTGCCAAGCAACCTGGGCTACCCTTTGGATGAAACACCTGCCGTTCGTCTATCAAGCCATCTGAGCAGCCCCTTCTTCTCTCTGACACACCTGTCTCCCTGTCTTTGTCTCTGTATGGCAGGTGGCATGATAAGGGTTGAAAGATGGCGAGACAGATGCTGAAAAAGAGAAATAATGAAAATGAATTTGACATAACCAGTAAATATCCAACGCTGATACGAGTCCACAAAATAATCTGAGATACTAATCGATACTAAAAATTATTATTAGATTAGACACTCGTTTGCAACAGTATTGATGCCGTCAGTCCTCCAGTGGACACTCGAGTTCACACAGCCTCTAATTAGAAGTATTTGACATTTACAACACTTTAGGAGGAACTTAGGAGGTCAGTAAGGAGGTCAACAATTCTGATGTTTGAACAGTAAATGTTAAACTGATTGGCACAGTTAACACTTAGGAATAAGCTGATAACCACAAACCTAGCCTCAGGGGATCACAAGCTAGTGTCAGTCCCCAAGCTCAGATAATTGGGAGGGTCATGCCAGGAAGCGTCAAATCAAATCAAATATGGTGACCCATCTGCTCTGGCAGCCCATGTGGAAATACAGGAGCAGCCAAAGGTATCTTTATCTGATAGCAACCTTAGCCGCATGTTATCTTGAAGATACTGGCTAGCAGCTATGACAAACAATAAAACACTAACCTTAATGTAGGAATTAGGTTAGTCCTGCCCATCTGTAATGCTCTAATGGGTCGTGTTAATTTAAAGGGCAAACACAAATATTTAAAAATTCTTAAAGTTCAAGATTTTAAAAAAAATTGTCATCACCTAGACTTAAAAAATCACCAAATATCAGGAAATAAATGGGGCTCTGGCTAAACACATTTGCACAGACTAGTACTGTTCTAATCCTGATTAAAAACAACTATTCCTCTTGATTTTATCATTTTCCCCCCATGATATCAAAAATGGCACTGAGTATTTTCCTGGGTATTGGATTCGAGTTTGGAATTCTAATATCATCACAACCCTTGTGTGCACTAAACCCTGAGAGACTAACAGTAGTTTCAGAAAAATGGTGAACATACTGGACAAAATGTCATCCCCACATGCAATTATTGTTCCAAAGTGACAAAACCTGCACTGAACATCACAGGAGAACTAAAGAGGGACTTCACAGCTACCGAGTACTTTGCAATGAAATATTTTATACTTTGCTTTTAAAAAATGCAGTGTTATGTTTACGTAACGATGCACTAAAATCAGCGAACAATCGTGACAAATAACCGTGCGCTACTATATACGCTGCAGTAAGAGTAAGACAGTTAACAGCTAAGAGTTCATGAGAATAATCACCATGTTTCCACTGGACAATCGCCATAAAATAGCAGCACGACTCCGGCTGAAATGTGTGTGAACTCTTGCCAGGTTTCATTACAAATTATTGCAGGATACAAAGTACCGTGTGCATTCATCTTTAGTGTGTTTCTCCAGGTGTGTATCTGTGCAGCAAAGACTATGTGCAGCTGATCAATAAGAAAAGCAGTCAGAGAAAGCGGCACAGTAACAGATGCCACTCTAGACTCAGCACGACACAACAACACCGATAGGCACGGTAACAACATGACATCAGCATCCATCCGACTTCAACACACTGCACCGATACAGTGTGTATCATAAAGAAAACACTACTAACAAGGGAATATGTTTAAAGAGCAACATAAAACCAACTTCTAAAACGTTTTCTAAGTCAGCAGACGCAACAGAAACAAGTGTGGATTTACATCATGATGAATATCAGCAATAAAGCTTTAGCAACGATAATAACGCTTCCAACAGCAAGTAAAGTGATGAAGCACACAGCAAACAACGAGCAAATCAAATCAGTTCACCAAAATGCTGTGACAAGATTAACCACGGTGCTGTTTTACCTGCACAAGGAGGAACACCAGAATGTGGGAGGGCTGATGTCTCCTGGCTACTCTGTGAACTTCTGAATTTTTGAGCTGTGTGAAATGTTTTTTGTGTCCGCTGGTTTAAGATTCATATATTATTTACTTTGGTCATGTTGTGTAAATTTAAACCTCCTACTTATTTTCAGCAGCAGCTTTGAATAGTCACTTTGATTCCACAGGAGACGATTCTTACTAATACCATGTTTGGGAGTCCAAAACATTTAAGGGAGGCCCATGAACAAACTCTAGTGCATGACGGTGACGTGTGACAAAGTCCTTTTATTGTAACAACACCTTCAAAGAGCAAACCTGTACTTCCTCAAACTACAAAAGAGTGACAAGCTAAAAGATGAACCAAGATAAAGTGTCAGCCACCACTGATCTCTATGAACGATATCTGCAACATGCAGCATCTGTAATGCAAGGGCAAGAAACCTTCTGGATTTCGTTTACAGTCCACTACAGTATTCCTGTCGACGAGTCATGAATTCGACTAGGTTGCATGCAGGTAAACAGTCTGTTGGAAACCAAATGAGAAATCGCATGTCAAAAATATCTGCTATCATCTGATTATGATTTTTCTTTTTTAAGTGTATCTGCATTCTTTAAAAGTGATCAGACAGACCCTAAAAAACTTGGCTGTTAATACGAGAGATGAAAGGCCCAGTCACACAGGCCAGGAGACCGCTCACTGACGCCGATGTGTATTCCTTAATCACATCAAGTGGTTGCTGTTGCAAAGAGTTATATGATGCTGCACAAAACCAATCCTTGCATGAAAGATGCTGGCTTGTCTCCAAACATTTGCTAACTACTTGCCAAGCAGTAGTCCCATGTAAAAGCAACCACAATGAGTTTTTTGGTGCAGCCACTGATTTCACTTGGCAACGACAGGAACCTCCAGCAACCAGTTATGCAACCAGGGAATGCAGAGGTTTTTTTTTAGCAACTGGAGGTTGCCAGAGGGTTGCTGACTGGTTTGTGGGCCTGTTTGCCTCAGGCAGTGGAATTGCACAACCAACCCAAAAAAGCTTTAGCTCCCCTTGGAATTAATTCGCCATATCTATGGAAGTCTTCTAGAGGATTGACCATGTTTTTATCATAAGCTATTACTTAGTTGTGTTGATGACAGCAGAGAGTACGACCTAACATGTTTGTCCAAAAGTCAAGATGTGGTGACAGCGAAAACAAAAGCAAGCATGTAGATGTTTACAGTTCTCTGTCCCGAGACCTGCAGAGAACGTCTGCTGTCTGATAGGGACAGTGTCAGAAATACACTACATTGCCAAAAGGATTCACCATTAGGGTTGGGCTATATCATACCGTTCACGGTAATACCGGTGTAATTTTGGGCAATGATAGGAAAATGAAATATCGCGATAGAATATGGGTAAAACGCGTGCGCAGTGCCTTTGTTTTCATACGCACATGGCGGCGACGGAGAATGAGAAGGGTGAAAGCGGATTGTTGAATGAAACGGATGAACCAGAATTGGTTTGTAAAAATGCTGCAACTTCACTGGTGTGGAACTGGTTTGGCTTTCGTCCGTCACATACACAGCAAAGCACTATTTTTGGTAGCGCATGCTAGCAGGCCGTCGTTATTACCGTGTTGTTTGGAAAATACGGCACACTTAAAATCAATCGTTTGATTTTTCTGAAAATCGACAGTGCCCCTTATAATCCCGTGTGCCTTATGTATGAATTCTGGTTGTGTTTACTGACCTCGAAACTATTTTATGTCGTACATGGCGCTCGAACATGTGTCAAATGTTTCAGTACGGCTTGCTAAGCTACGAACCCGCACCGCTTGATGGATTGTCGGAGCATTATGGCTATCGTAGGCAGGCGCCTCGCGGAGTGATACGTACTGTGCTTCAACATAATATTACCGTATTGCGTGTGTATAACCGCTTTTAAGTTTTGTGGATATTATACATGGTTATGCTGAGGATATGTCGGCCAATTTCCACTGGAAATGCCTTTTGGTTAAACTGTCAGCAAAGAATTTGCACTGTTACGTCTTTATATAACTTTAATGCACAATAAAAAAAACAGCTGCTTGTTTAAGTGCAAATACATTGATGGTGTTTTTTGCACTAATAAAGTTGTGGAGTCGTAAAGTAATTTGTCTAGTGTCAATTATATCGTCAGTTATATCGTTAACGCAAATTTTCAAATGTATATCGTGATAAATATTTTTGGTCATATCGCCATGCTCTATTCACCATCCATCAAAATCCCTGAATTCAGCTGTTCCAATCACTTCCATGGCCAAAAGTGCATCAAATCAAGCACCAAGACATGCAAACTAGTTCTACAAACATTTATGAAAGAATGGCTTGCTCTCAGCAGCTCTTTGAATTCCAGTGTGATTCCATGATAGGACGCCACCTCTGCAACAAGTCCATTGTTGAAATTTCCTCGCTACTAAATATTCTACAGTCAACTGTATTATAACAAAGTGGAAAAGATTGGGAATGGCAGCACTCCGCCATGAAGTTGTGGCCACATAAAATCCCAGCGCAGGGTCGACGAATCGTGAGGCACATAGAGCACAGAGGTCAACAACTTTCCAAAGAGTCAATCGCTACAGACCTACAAACGTCATGTGGCCTTCAGACTAGTTCTTTCTTGTGCCTCTCCCATTCCTTGTGAACTTTACGGTCAATCCCTTCCTTATTCTGGTTATGCGCATGCATAGGTCATCCACATTCACCAAAGCGGGGTTGGGATTTTGCACAGGAGCACGTTTGTAGTGGTTGAAAACTCCTCTCCTCTCTGTCTGAACAGAAACCTGACAGACACATTTGCAGGGCTATAAGTTACGCTTTAAACTCAAATACCCTAAAGTAATCTCAGTGCATTCAGGCACTGAAGTGTTGCACGGGAACACAAAGTCTGAAACAAAAACTGCAAGTGTTAAAGCCATCTGCCAATACTCCTTTAGCTTCTTGCCACGACGACGGAGGAGACATGATAGCGTTTTCTAATTAAACCAAACCTCTGTGCCACAAACACAGCTGCCTCACCTCCCGCCTTGATCTCCTTGGGGAGGACAAATACACACAAACACACCACGATTGTAGCCGCTGACAAAAACACTCATGCACACAGTTGTGGTTGTCCATTTGATTACTGACAGTGAGACAGCTGTAACCATTCATACACACACACACACACACACACACACGCACTTCTAACTTGTATACACACAGAGTTGTAAACACACTCGCTGTTGTAGACACCTACACACACACACCTGTCTGTGGCAACAGTACATAGAGATAAGGAGGCTGACAGGAGCTGCTGGAGCCAAAGCTGGGAACCATGGGGGCTGTCAGCGTCATTTTCCTGTGACACCTCCAGGCTCACACACACACAAATACACACCACACACTTGATGATATTGTATTGACTTATATTCATTTCCTGTCTGTATTCTTTCCATAACTGGCACAAAATGCACCTAAAGAAAACCCTCCTCTAAAGTCAACCTGCTTTTGCTTAATCAGCATGAAAAATGACACCGTAACCCAGCTGAAATTCTACCCTCCACCCTTAAAATAACTCCTCCTAATAAGGTGTAAGAAACAGTCACCATAAGAGACCAGATGGAAAGGTTTTCTATTCCTGTGCAGACCCCACAATAGAAAAAAAAACAATGATGACACACAAACCAAGAAAAGTTCTAGATAAATAATGTTCTACAAACTCATACGTACCATGGAATGGACCTTCAACCACCTTTGTCCATATAATAATGAATGCAAAGTCATAACAAAATTATATAGAGGGGTGTCATATCTTTTAAGATATTGCTAATTCACACTGCTTTGTGCTACAAAACTGTAGTGAAAATCATGACTTTCTTTCACTTTCAGCTTTCAGCTACGTGCCCACTCCCTAAAACCTAATCAAAATGACTCTGTATGCAACTAGCGTGTGCAAAGTTGACGGTTATTTCTCTACTCTAACTAAACTACATGATGTTCAAATGTCTGCAACACTCTTTATTTACATGAAAAGTCTGCGAAACTTTTGCAGGATGCTGATTCAAACGGTCCTTGATTCTAATGTGTTTTTATAAGTGATTTTGGGCTTCGATTTTTTAAAAGGTATATGATTATGTGTTTATTTATGTATTTTACTCATGCTCACATACCTCTGAATGTTTGTTTTTGTTGACTTATTGAATATGCCATCAACCTGCCAAGGACTACAGATGAAAATGAATCTGTGTGGCTAAACCTAGCATATTTACTCGATGAATTTAAGTGCTCGTATTAATTAATATCCATTGTCCCGTTTAAATAAACATAAACATAAACTGAGATAAATTGATCTCAGTTGACTGCAAAATGTTAGCAGGACTAAACAAACATTAACTGTATCTCGGCTCATTTAGCGGCTCCGCTTGGTTAATCATATTCACAGATCCATTTTTACGATAAATGGCGATTTTGCGGTCTATCAGTTTATATAAAACTTAGTGAAGGCAGTGAGGGAGTGCAGGGTTTTCGATTAGCTGACATGAAATAGACTTCCTCTCTGTTACAGTGACAGTTGTATGACATCTAATTACACAGATTACGCTGTTTAACATTAATGTTGAATGGCTTGTAACTAAATTAATGCATCCCATCTCATTCTTTCAAGCTTAAATACACACACAAATTAAAATACATGCCTTGTTATTGTGATTATTGAGGGCATTGAGTTGAATCCATTCAGAATAATGAAGTAGCTCAAATTCCCTTTCACAGAGGCATATAGACGTGCTTCTGTGAAACTCTTCTTCAGTGGCTCCTTGTTAAATCCAGAACTGAATTCAAAATCATTCTGAAACCTGCTCCCAGTTTGGATTTGGAGACAGACACCGTCTCTACTTTCAATGTTAGGCTTACAACTTTCCTTTTTGACAAAGGATATTATCATTAGTTATTATTTATCTCTAGGGCTAATTACGCACACCCCACTTTTCAGTTATTTATTTGTAAAAAATGTTTGGAATCATGTATGATTTTCGTTCCACTTCTCACGTGTACACTACTTTGTGTTGGTCTTTCACGTGGAACTCCAATAAAATTGATTCATGTTTGTGGCTGTAATGTGACAAAATGTGGGAAAGTTCAAGGGGGCCAAATACTTCTGCAAGGTGTTTGAAGCCTCTTATCTAATGTGGGTTAGGACAGGGTTCATCTCCATGCATACAGAAAATGAGTGGATGAACAGATGGATAATAACTGCACTACAGTCTTTATGATTGTTTTGTGCCAGTTTACAAAAGTCATTTCAGTTTTATTCAAAGCAGGGAACTCATTTTAAACAGAAAGCTGCACAGAGCAGAGAATTCTTACTCTGTCTATTTAGCAAATTAAAGGCTTTAATAATGAAAACCAGCTGTGTTTACAGGAGGAAATCGTGTATAAATGTGAATGGAACCGGTTCAGTTTACGCTGTGTTCAGTAAACTCGACATCATTAGAGAAGTGCAGTAAGTGAACCAGGGTTGGGAAGATATGAGAGCAGTGCTTCCCGTGATATATATTTCAATGATAATCTCAAGTCAGAGAGTATCCCCTTGACAATATTAAGACAGGTTTCCTTACAGTATGGGCTTATGTGTTTAAACTCTTCTTTAATTAAGTTTATGTTGATCTAGTTTGATGCCTGAGTTTGTTATGGCCAGAGGCGCAAAGCTGACACATGTCTCTGCAATTAGGAACAAAACACTTTAGCAGTTATTGAATTTACTGAAGATCCAAACCCCAAATCACAAAGTTAATTATACAAATATGCAGATGCAAGATTATGTAACTTAACATTTATGAAAAACCTGCCACTCATGATGATGAGACAATGATTTTTAGCCAGTATTGGGGTTCTTGTATTTCCTGTGGAAAGCAACTAATTACACATTTTTTTCCTGCCTTTCTCTGTAACACAGCGTCACATGGCTGGCAGTAAATACTACGCTGTTAAGCCTTGCATACGGCCACATTGTATAAGCACAAATCCTAACAAATTCTGTATCAGCACAGAAGCAGCCTTAGCGGCACGTCACAGAAAAGGTTGTGCTGACAGTGATTGGAAATGGGTCGTCTCTGCTTCTATTTTTTGTTGGGATTCAAAATTCGGCTGCGTGTCTGGGGTCTGTGCTTACTCGGTTTAAACATCTCTGGATCTGAGGATCTGATTGCCTTTAGAGGTGACAGGAGAGGTGAGGTGGTGTTAGCAACTATAGATATGCCAGTTTTTTACGGCTGTTGCGCAGTTTCCTTTGGTGCAATAAATTATAAATAATGTGCACATCTCTTCATTTGAATGTGGTTACACTGTCGAGGATATTACTGTGACATCACATATGCAAAACCCCTGTTATGATGTTTCTCTGTTCACCCATAACGCAGATAATTAAAGAACTTATGCAATTCAAGTAATCACATAATCGTTTGGATTGCAACTCTGTGATATGCAATAATGTGATGATGAATGTAGGAACTGCAATGTGCTACACACTCCCTGCAATCTGCTCATGATTCTTCTTTCTTTCTAACCTTTGACCTCTCACCGAAGCTTTAACAGCTCCCTCGTAATAGGCTTTTTCATGCAGATAATGAGAGCAACCAATTATTCATTCACTTTAATATTTCAAGCAAACTTAACTCATTAAATTTACACCCTAGCTAAAGGACATAACATTATTTTTGTGCAGCACAGGTAATGGTTTCATTTGTTAAGCGAATAAAAATGTATATCAGCAGCTCATGCACAGACTACATTGTACTTTTAGGATAAATGCTGCTGCATGAAATCCTGGAGACGGGTGAGGGAATCAAAATATGGATAAAAGTCAGAATAGAGAGTTTTTAAGCCAAATGTTTGTTTGTATGTTTTTTGCTGAAGCGCACATATTTAGTAGCTACACAAAACCACACAAACATGTGCAAAAGCAAGCACACAAAGGTTTGTGCCACTTTCTCTTTGCCTCCCTTCACTTTATCTGCCTGTTCCCGCTCTGTCTCTTTTCTCTGTCTCTCTCTCTCTGAATATTTTAGTATTGATGAGCCCATTACTGATGATAACACAGTGCAACATCAGCATCCTTTCTCCCTCTCCCTGTCTCCCTCTCTCCAACACACACACACACACACACATGCTCACTCATCAGGAGTCGGGTTACAAGTCTGCCTCTGCTGTGTACTTCTGTGCATTTCGCTGTGAGTGTGTGTGTTCAGCGGGAGGCTGGGGGAATCTGACTGCCTGGCGTCGCTCCAACAAACTGCACTATTTTTCAGGCTGGATACCATTCACGTGCACACCAGCTGACGCACAGATACACACACACACAGGGGCGATGTGTGTCAGCTGTTAAAATGATAACAGCGAATAAGCAAAGTGCACTGAATGCGAAGGTGGCTTCCTAAAAGGATGTTTAGAACCCGCAAAACACTTCAAGTAACGTAACGGCGCATGGCACAAACATTAAACACAGAGCGGCGAACGATTCGGTGGCAGCGTGCATCTGATACTGTAGAGCGCTGTCACTGTGTCAGATGATGAATAACTGCCTCTCAAAGCAACGATCCAGGAATCCATACCTCTGAAAACCCATCACAATGACAAAAATGCAAAAGCCTGCAGATGTCTCTCTCAGAATTTTCAGCCAAAAGCGCTGCATTTGATCTCAGCACTCAGTCGCAGGAGGCTCACATCCCAACGGGTGCAGGCATGACATCTGCTTTTCTGTATTTTGTCAAAGTGCCACACTTAATGACCCCCTCAGATCACCGGTGTGCGCTGTCAAACCTGCTCGAGCGTGAGGGAAGCAGGTGAGACCAGCTACTGAATCTAATTGTATATCAGAGATCACTGACATCCATGTGGCACATTCATTATTCCCACAAACTTCTGGCTATAATCTTTTTTTTTTCCAGGAATGGCCAACAAACGCTCAAAGTAAGAAGCTTAGTCTTCTCTGCGGTGAGGTGAATGAAAGTCATTATCCTCCAGTGATTTCCTTTATTGAGTTTAAACCAATAATGAAGGAGGGAATAAAAGCCATTAGAGGATTTTTTTTTCCAACTTTCAGACAGAGCTGAAATTACTATGAGGGAGATTTTACTAATATATGTGCAGTCATTGTAAAATGACATCACTGGGTTATTATCCACAAATGATCTTATTCAGTTACAAAGGAGGCGAGGGGGGTGGGGAGTTTTATAAAACACACAGTGTGCTACGGATGCCTTCCTTGGGGAGAAGTCCTTGCTATCTGATCGGTTTGCTCGTGCAGTGTCACTTTAATTTGAGAGCAGGCTTTGTGAGCTTACACAGTAAACTTTAATTTCAGACGGCAGAGAGCTGGTTCTACGTGAGGACCGCGCTGCTTTATTAACTAACATTTAGATAATCATTGAGCCCTGACATTTAAAAGTTCATCAGTGTTCAGGCAGGTGTCAGCGTGAAGACTCACGTCAAACAGACAGAGGGCAAACAGCTACAGCACACAACACAATGAACTCCAGCACAGCAACACATCCAGCTGAAGCAATGATTAATGCAGCGTTTTATAAACAGCCCTCTGACACGACAAACACTGTATGCCAGACAAAATTAGGATGCGATACTGGGCTGCTACATTGGATCAAATAGAGCAGCCAATTATTATAATGATCATGTCAGCCTCCTTTGATCCAGGGCTCATCGTTGCCTTCCTGTGAAAAAAAACAACAACATCTATCTTTTTTAGAAAGTAAAAACAACAGCCTCGGGAACGGGAATGAACATTAACTCTGAAAAAGAGCCCCGGTTTAAGCTCTGTGATGATGTATTTCAGGGTTTCAGCAGACAAAAATCTGTACAACAGAAGAATTTATCTCAAAAAGGTCGGGGGATTTCAAACATAATTTCCCTTATAAGGCATTCTCTATAATGGATTTCAAAGTGGCAGATAATAGCTTTATAGATGAGTTATAAACCGCATCAGATGTGTGTGTGTGTGCGTGTTCATTCTTTCTTTTGAGTAGGCTTAACATGTCAGCAAGACATAAAGGCATGCAGAAAAAGTCAGAAACAGATATCTATGCAGTTGCCAGAGAGCCTTTTTCCAGGTCAAAGGTTGGCTCCAGTCACTCAGTTTTCCCCCAACTTGTCGACCCACAGTTGCACTTATTTTAGTTCATCTTAAAACCTGGCTAAATTACTTCTAAAACATTAATAAAGCTGTTAGCAACAGCTTATAAACCATTTACGAAGGGTACCTTATTAGAAAGACAGGGCAAGACTATCATTAATTCTAGATCTAGTCTGCCCTTAAAATATGTTTTTAATATCATAGTTTTCATGGAGAGAATCCAGTTAGGAGGCATATCACGGCTGGCGGTGTATTTCTCCCTGTAGGAATATTAGAGGAAGAGTAGCCCATCAGTGTAATGTCATGATTTCCTGGAAGATACAAAGGGGCGATAAGGTCACCAAATTCCCTGCGGGAGCAGTCAGAGAACATTTTGGTGACGTGACGGTGATTTTGTGTGCGGGTTTGCACTGACAGCTGCATGCATGGTTCACGTGGGGTCTATTACCGCCGCTGTCAGTGCGGAGATTGACACCCTGCAGGTCGCACTCACACTGCTGCTACTACTACACACACACCACTCAGTATTTGGCTCGCTGCTAGACGCCATGTGTTTCCACAGCGGAAGAGTGGCAGGCAGCTTCGAGATGCAAACACTTATCAGAAACACTCGCACTTACATCTCAGAGGACGGCGGCTGGCTACGGCAGAGGAGCGCGTGTCCGCACGCTTGTCCCATCGCGCATCCTGCCTCGCGCCTCTCCGGTTTGCCCGAACAGCTGCAGCTGGAAGCAGGGATCAGCCCGTGCGCGAGTCTCTTAGGCCGGGAGGGGTAAAGGAGGACGGACCGACGGATGGGTGGACGGCTGGGTGTGTGCTTCTCTCTCCTCACCCCTCAGTGCGGTACGCCTCTCTGCGATTCCGCTGTCCGCTGCTGCCTCCTCTTTCGAGCTCTGACAGCGCGCGGGGATTGGTCGGGACCCGGTAACTGATATTTGAGCTGTGGCGAGCTGGGATATAACAGCTGAGCAGAGAGAGAGAGGAGAGAGAGAGAGCTAACACATGGAAGCGTCCACGAGAAAGACGCGTGTGGCTGAGGCACGTCACTCGTCCGCGTGCGCTGAAAAACAGTCCTTCCTTTTAGGCAATGCCCGCTCCCTCCGCGAGCGCCGGGCGATTTATCCGTAAAAATGAAAGTTGCATTGTTGTGAATATTTAACTTTTCACGGCGTGTCCCCACTGCGCGCGCTCATCCTCCAAATCGTCCTTCGTAGAGTACGGGCTCCTCCGGACACACTTGGAAATGTTTTCTCTGCACTTCTCAAACAGAAGACCTCACGGTTTTATTGGAAAACACTCGTGTGTCTGTGTGTGACAGGGGACAGGTCTCAAGGTCCAGATCTTTTTCTGCCATATATGGCCCTTCCAGTACACTCACGGAAGGAGCGGTGCGGAGCTTGACGGGAGCACCGGGATTGTTTGTTTACGTCCAAAGCCTGTAAATGTGGTGTCAGGTGTCAGCAGTTTAACATCCCAGTGCTCAGTTATTGTTGCCTCATATGTTAAAGGAAGTAAGTAGTTTGTATAATAATACAGCCCCCTTCGCCTAAAACCACATGTCCGCATGTGTTTGCAATCATTTTGTCTGATTGGTCTTCTACCGGAGGCTGTGTGAGCATGAAGACACCGTGACTGATTGACACATTTGTGGTCTGTGTTTGCTCAGTTGCATATGTGCATCTTCATCATCGTCATGATCAGAACGACCAATTAAACATCTGTGTGAATGACCAGGATTTCATATCATATCAGCTACAGGGCCTAGCATCGATCTACATAGTAGTAGGGCTTTCTTTGAGTTTTGGTGCGTGGCGCTATTTCTGTGTTTACATCTGGATTGTGTTTGCTCCTGTTTTATTATTTTTGCTCTGGTCACGAGAACTCAATATATAATTGGCAAAACTGCAGTCTGTTTGTATAAGTAAAGATAGTCGTATAGTCATATATTAGATCAAACATTGTTACTACAATAAAACAGTGAAAAAATGAAATCTGTAACTATTGATATTAATAATTTGTCAGTTATACTACACTGGTATGCAAATATGCACAATGTGAGGACCTCTGAGCTTGAATACAGTACGGTCACCATTAATGATACAGTTATGGTAAAAATATAAGGACACCTTCTGTCAGTTCTAAGGTTTTACATACCAGGATATAACAAAAACAGGTAAATACAGCCTCAGATGAACTACGGCACATGACATCTATACAGTTCATATATTTTACAAGAAACTAAGCAGAAGCAGTTTGTGAAGAACTAGTTACACCCTTACTGCTTCCATAGGAATTAAGAGGGTAAATAACAGCCAGGTGCAAATGCAAAGAAGCTGCTGCACCAAAAACGTGAGAGTGATTGCTTTAGTTGCTAGCAGACTGCCACAGTTGCCTGTAGTTTTTCATGTCTGTCTGCAAAAAGCCAAGATTTAGTAAAAACTAAGAAATTGGAGATTGTTTACCTTCAAAGTAAAAGTTGTGTCTCACTGCTACAGCCAGTGTGTTCAAAAAGTGCCACCTTTATTTTGAAGCCTGTGTATCACCATGATTGTCGTACGCCCAAAAAGCAGTCACACATCTGCAAAGCCTCAAGACACATGACAGCTGCACTGGGATTTTGCCAGATAGCACATGACTATGAGAGTCACTGTCAACTTTATTCGGTCTGATAAATGAAGTTTAAAGTATTGTATCACAATTCCCAACACTGTGCAAGGACCTAAAGAGCTATTGTGCATCTTTCATTAATTCCATCAGTACAGTAAAATAGGGCAGTAACAGCACCATGCTGTGCGGATGTTTGTTTCTATAACAGGCAGTGTAGTCAGGACAGGAGGAAGTGTAGAGGCAGTAAGATATAAAAGAGTTGTTTTTCCAAAGTGCTCAGCATCTAAAGCTGGGCAAAAGTTTAATTTCAACAGATAATGATCTTCAGTTAAACTCTGCGAAGGTGCTGAAGCAGACCAACTGGAGTCTGAACCTGAACCCAACAGATGTGCACCTACTGTACCTAATGAGTAGCATGGCCCTGCATCAGTGTGTCCCATCCAACCCAATCATCTAAAAGTTCCTAGATTTAGTCCTACCTTTGTGGTGTCCTCGGGATTCCCATATGCTTGTTTGTCATTCACCTAGGGACCATTTGTGTTTCGAGGACACCACAAAGGTTACGGCTTGAGGCTATCATTGCTGCCAAAGGTAATTTAACAAAGTAGTAAGTGAAGGGTCTGAATACATACATGAAATATTTCAGCCAGTCATTTATTTTTAATACATTTATTTAAAAAAAAACAACAACTTAAAGTAAGTAATTAATCTTGATTCACGAGGAAAAGATGAGATCTGTGAGACTGAAAAATTAAAGAAATTGGACATTTTAAAGGCTCTTAAAGCCTTCTTAATGCACTGTTTATCTTAAGATTCAAGACCTCTAAGATTCAAGCATGCTGAGATGAAAGGAAAGTTTAATGGTAATGAGAGAATGTCAGTGACTCAGTTTTTTAAGATCTGCTATACTTCACAAAAATCAACGATTAAAGTGCAGATTGAATAAGAAAAATATTGTGTATAAGTGAAAAATATATATATTTATCTTTTTTTCCCCATCCCATAATACATCCTGTGATGAAGAGTGGGGTCCTGATGATGCTGACACATGCACAACTGTCACTGGGATATGTTTTATTTCTTATAATTTGGCTGTTAAGTTATGGCTATATTCTGGACTATGCATGTGGTATGCTTTGAGTTTATATTATCTTATTTGATTATATCCATCCTTCTTCATTTGATGAATTGGATCTTTTACATGTGAAACACAAAAGCCAGAGTATGAGGACATGACCTCAATGTCATCTATGGTAGTTACAGACCTGCTTTGGCTTTATTTAGACCCCAACAGAAAGTGTGTTTATTTATAATTTATGACATGTGGATCATCTCCATATCACTGTCTAAACAGATACAATCTGATTCAAGCCAGACTGTCTCACTGTATTAGAGGAAAACCAGAAGGGATCCAAAAATCAGATCTGTTGTGCCTGTGCAAATTTATCCTAGTATCCCTGTCCATCTAACAGTCCTTTTTTAAACTATCCACTATATATATATAT